>NW_015627233.1:40603-84990 GCF_001515625.1 Sinocyclocheilus rhinocerous
ATCTATCTGTCCACCATATATCTATCTATCTATCTATCTATCTTCGTTCGTTCATTCATTCATTTTCTCTCTCTCTCTCTCTCGTTCATTCTCTCTATTAAAGTGAACTTAATTCATCTAGACTGAGCAGAATTCAGATCTGCAGTTGTTGCTATTTTGCGCTGAAAAATAAATATAATTTTTTTTCCTGCTTGACATTTGATATATGATTTATTGAAAACAGATATGTCTTTATGCTTCTCTGCTTTCTTTGGTAAATCTCACTGTGCTCGGAATAATCAGTGCCTATGACAGCATCATCTGTCAAAGTGCCATGTGTGGTTAAGGATGGATGACACTTCTGAATTACCTTCTTCTTCTCTCTAGATCCGCGTGTACATCAACTCCATGGGAAAGCCTAGAGGCAGCAACAAGACTGATCTCATAGCTCTGCGGTTCCTCTCGGTGAACTCCATCATCGACCCCTGGGTCTTCATCATCCTCAGCCCCTCGGTTCTGCGCTTCCTGTGGGGGGCGCTGTGCAAGACCAGCTTCATACCCTCCAGAAACTCCCTGTTCAAAACATCCATTTCCAAAAACCCAGCAGGCCAAATCGAGCTGTACCAACCCACTTCCACCACTGTGGAGACCACACAACTCAGCAAGTCAACTGTTCAGATGATCTGACGTGATGAGGACAATATTTATGGACTGGACATATCCATCTAAAAATCAATATGCTTTGGAAGACAAGGTTATGATTAAGTTCTTTGATAGCATTCTCTTTTAACTGAGTGAGATAAAGCCAACTGTGAGGTCAAAAGGATAAGTTATGTTCCATCAACCACTACAATAATTGTTTTGAGACCGAGGGCCCTGTCAACTGCGATCGCCAGAAAAACTTGAAAATTGTTCAAGGCATGTCGAGTGGGCGTTCAGTCATGGAGGATATTCCTGTTTGGAAGAGGTTATTCTGTGTTTGGACTGTCTGAAGAAGCTACTGAACCGTCCTGAAGCTACCGTTCCACAATCATTGCTCATCCAGGTTTCCTTTTTAGGAGGGTCGTGCTTTCAAACAGGTCAAAGGTTAAATGGCATGTTGTCCCATGCAGTATGTCACTTTGGACACTTTTGTTGTCAAGTGAATCATGTGACGAGGTTTCCTGCATTTCAAGTCAAGCAGTTCTTTAAGTGTTACATATGAAAGCTGCCTGCTTGTATTTATATTATCAACACATTTATTGCGCTTTAATTTATGTTGATACAACAGTAAGTCAGTGACATATATATGTCTTCATACATATGTAGGCTGACGTGATTCAGTGGTAATTAGTCATTTCTTTCATGTGAGAGATTTTGATTGTACATAATTGTATGTAATTAGCATAAGCATATAAGCATGACGACATGCGTGGTACCGTTCAGTAGCTACAGACCCATTCTTTGTGTCAAGATACTTGTTTTACGGTGCCTTTGAAGCTCTTGAATGTACTTGTGAAATAATGTGACTTGTGTTGTCTGTGCATGTAATTTATGTTGTGAAATTGTCTGTTAAACGTAATCACATCATATCCGTCCTAATGCACTGCGAAAATGAGCTAATCACTAAAAGATAAGAGTCTGAAGCAGGATTGTGTGTGATTTCCAGTTCCTGAATTTGAATTATATAGGCAAACAGAAAACAGACTGCATTTTGGATTTGAATGTAAGGAAGTAGAATTAAAATGAATACAAAAAAAATATATAATAATACCCATGACTGAATATTTTTAACTAGAAAAGCAATTTTTGTCAAGACAAAATCTGAGTGTTGGCTTGACAGTTTTAGACAAAACAAAAAACATATTCCAACGTATGAACTGAAAGCAAGTCAATTCTTTAATTCAGAATTTTGCCCAAACCTGTTCAGGACTGCTTCTTAATAAGGAAATAAATAAAGCATGCATACACTCCCTGAGGCCATTAATAAGTATGCAAACACTCAAATGATTGTCTAGCGCATTGCTTGCACATGGTCCTGTTGTACATATTTACTGTTCTTGCATTACAGTGCTGTGATAAACCACAGGACTTGAGGGGGCAAGTTTCCTTGTCATGTGTTTTTATTTGAATATAGTGAATCATTTTGACAGTTTAACAAACATTAACTAACTTGCTTAGCAAGATTTTCTTCCAAGTGCTGCTCCACCATGACAGCAATTGACCTAAACTGACCATAAAGGAAACAGCTTATCGCAATCCCACTTTTCGGAATGTAATTATATGTGTTAATATGAGAAGCTAGAAATGTTTGCGTTTTAATCCTTGGTCCGCCTACACGCTAGAGTAACCACTGATAGACAGGAATGTCTAACATGATTGAGGTTGTGAAAGAAGCCATGCCAGTTTGAAATCAAGCACAACTCCACTCACTTTTTTGTTGGTGAACGGATACCTACGTTGTTGCAGCAAAACGTTTCTCAACATTTGGTCGCATAACAAGGGTTTTCCCAGACTCGAGTCTGTAAACCCCTGGAGGTTTATGAAGAAACTGCAGTGAGTGAAAACAAATAATTAATAAAATTATAAAAATGTAAAATTAAAATACATTAACAATTTTAAAATAAAATAAAATAATGAATATTAAACACTTACTAAAGAGATTGAATTATGTCTTATTAAAGTTTGAGAGGAGCACTTTCAGATAATCAACTAATTTAGCACAGGTGGAGCACGTTCTGATAATCAACTCAGTTAGCACAACAGTAAGTATATACAGACAACTTACCTTTGTCCCACGGCAGTTTTCTGGCATCCCTCCTCCACCCCAACTCCTCATTTCTAACTATTCCCATCCCAGCTTGGGATATGGGGGAGTTCTCTGGCTAAATTTCGAGCTTGGTGCCCTCCCCTCGGACAGCATGCCAAATGTGCATACTGTTTGCTTAATCTGACTATATGTAAGTGCGAACTTCTGAAAGGAATGGTTCACCCAAAAAAGAACATCTCCTGAAAATTCTGCAGTGAATGGGTGCCATCAGAATGAGAGTCCAAACAGCTGATAAAAAATCACAATAATCCACACGACTCCAGTCCATCATTTTAATATCTTAATGAAAAGCTGTGTGTTTGTAAGAAACAAATCCTCCATTAAGGCTTTTTAATTTTAAACCATCACTTCTCAGCAAAACACCAGTTCATAATCCATAATAACGCTTCCTCCAGTTAAAACATCCATTTCCTGTTGTTCTCTCATATCAGAATCCACACAAATATTTGTTTAAAACTGTTTTGTAAACAGTGCTTGATCTATGCATATTTCTCTTCAGACAAGACAACATTTTACTGGAGAAAGCAATATTTTGGATAGAGGACTCGTATTTTAGCCAGAAGCACTGGTTTAAAGTTAAAAACATCTTAATGATGGACTTGTTTCACACAAACATGCAGCTTTATGCTTCACAAGACGTTAATTGATAGACTGGAGATGTATGGATTACTTGTGGATTATTGTAATGTTTTTATCAGCTGTTCTCTCTCTCAGCTCTCATTCTGACGGCACCCATTCACTGCAGAGGATCTATTGGTGAGCAAGAGATGTAATGTTAAATTTCTCCAAATCTATTCCAATGAAGAAACAACTGTATCTACATCTTGGATGGCCTGGGAGTGAGTAAATTTTCATGTTTTGGGTCCTCGAGTTGGGATTTGAACTCGGGTGCTGTATGTCGACTCGGCACGCTACCCACAAGGCTATGGGAACCGACAAGGTGTTTTTAAATTATTGAAATATTAACTTCAAATCTTATGGGTACTTTAAATAAATAATTTAGGTCAAAGGGGTTCAGCTGACAAAAAAAGATTGGGAATGTCCCAGGAATATCCCTGGCATAACAGATCGTAAACGTTTGCATATGTCCTCTGTGCCACACCATTCCCATTAAAATCATGGGATTTAAAGCATTTTTTGAGTAGCAGGAATTTACTATTGAATTAATAATAAAAACATTATGCAAAATAATTCTGTGGACTGTAAAAGTGCAACATTGGATGCACCAGTTAAATAGCACTGACTTCTCATTAAAAAAAACTTATCCAAGCCTAATTTACATATAAAGGATGCAGTACTGTGCCAGTGCAGATAGAACTAAAAAAAAAATGATTCATTGAATTTACAAAATTTTTTGAAGGTAAGTGGTTGCAATCAATTTATTTGAGCTACATTTAAATAAATTTAGTTGACTAACTTTCAACATTTTTTTTAAATGTAGCTAAAATAAATTGTTTGCAACCACTTACCTTAAAAAAATGTGTGCAGACTAGTAAATTCACTCCTAGCACGTAGGCGTCCTCAGTCCTGATCAGTACACCACATGGCGTGTGTGTGGCTCAAGGGGAAGCACACTGGATTTACACATATCTGATAAAAACAAAACAGAACTCCCCAAAAGTCTATTAACCATTCAGCAGGTATGAGGTTCAACCCCACATCGCTCAAAAAAAAAAAAAACGATTGCTGCCATTACTGAAAGTTGAAATCTCACTTAGCTTGAGAGTGGTTGTGGGAACTCAAAGTATTTTTAAAGAGGTAAATATCATAGTATGCGAATATTTAGATAACAGCTCGTGACACAGTTCACCCTCTGGGAGTGTGGGAAACAGGACACAAATCTTGATCTGGCTTCACTTCAGCTCAAGCTAACCTCAGTCATCATGGTAATATATCTATACCAAACCACACTTTCAGAAAACTCATAAAGGTGTTCAAAACATTTACTGCGTCACAGATGAGATTTTTTTCTCTCTGAATACGGCGGCAATGAGCTGTCAAAGTGATTTGTTGTAAAGTACCTTTAAATGTTTCCCATGATGCCTGGTTCTTTGTCTCTCGCCTGTGCGGTGCTTTACAGTGGTGTGTGCAGAAAGTCTATTGATTCAGCCCATTGATTCTGAATGATGTACGTGTTTTCACAGACTTACGTTCTCATTCAAATAGCTATGAGCCATTTTGGCTTCTATACTTGTTCATTGTCTAGTCAACAATTTCTGGTTATGCTCCTGTGAGAATTGTCAGTTATGTATTTCAAGGTGCATGTTAATCATCAGTTTCCATATGGCACTGTAATAAACTGGTACGACTGAAAAGAATATGCTTTGTCTTATTTGCAAGAATGTCATGTCATGAAACCTATCACAAACCTGATATTTCATTAAGAAATTGAGAAAATATGAATAAAATATGTAAAATGTTATTAATAAATTAATAAGTGCTTTATATTTTTTTATAGTGTATTATTATATTTATATTGTTATTTAAAGTTGATTGTATTTAAATTGTATTTATTGTATATATATTTATATTGCATTAATATATTTTAAATTAAATTAATATATTTTAACTTTAATTTTAATTAGTATATTATAATTATTAAATTACGTTTTTATATATGTAATGGTTTATGCCATTTCATTTGTAATAGTAATGTGAAAAAATATTATTTACATTCATGATGATTTACAGAATCATCAAAAAACACAAAGATTCACAATCATAATTAAACTAAAACACAAAATTAAAAGGTCCTGAAAATAGTCCTATAAAAATAAGCTTGATTTAATTATGCAAAATGCAGTTTCTTTTTTTTTTCTTTTGATTTTGGGGTGAAATATGAGCTGGAAATGTTGCCATGAGATTTACCCAATTACACCAATGCTAATGAAAGCTACCCACTGTAATTAGCATCAACGATGGTAATGAAGATTGGAGACTCATGAAGGACTGTGCACCGCAGTGGCCTGTTTAATCTCATGGAAGTTTTCATTGTAATCACATAAAGCAGATCGAACTGTGTTTTCATGCTTCTATTTGTTTTCTGACGCAAAGGGAGGATGCATGTTGACTGCAATGATCTGTGAGGTTATCTCTGAGTCCCGGCCAGAGCACCAGCGGATGACTAGCAGGAAACAGCTGCTCGTCTCTCAGGAGATAACTGATGCCACACATCAGTAAATACCCATCATCATGTATTACAAGCACACACTGACACAAGACTCTGTAATGAACACTGCTCATACATTTACCTCCTGCTTCATCTCACTTTTCTCTTCTCAGTCTCCCCAAACACTCATTCCTATATTTCTCACCCAGAGAAAAGAAGTCAATATCCATGCAGTCATATCTGGTGCTCTGTGAAGTTTAATGTTGAGTGAAATGAAGCAATTTGCTGAGCTCAACAGTATTGCTTAAAGGGATAGTTCACCCAAAATGAAAATTCTGCCATCCAAACCTGTATGCATTTCTCGTAGAACACAAAAGAAGATATTTTGAACCATGTTTTGGAAAATAAAGTTTTTAGTTCATACAGTGAATGTGGGGTCCAGTATTGTCATTATTAGGTGAACAGTTTATTTCTAGAGAGCCTTTTATTAGACAAAAATAATGTAAAATATTAATAAAATATTAGAAATGTTATAAAATATGATTTATGATTTATTACATCTATCTATCTATCTATCTAAAAAGCATCTTTAGAACATGTTAATATTTTCAAATATTATACTATATATATATATTTTTTTTTTAAACATACTGCTAAAACTTTGCCTTTTCTATCTTGCCTTTTTGAAGTACACTAGCATATCAATGGTCTTTAAGCCATTCAACTACAATTTTGATTTCATAAGATATCTCTATAAATGAGCAACAAATCAATATTTCAGAAAGCAAATTTTAAAATAGGATTTTGTTGATGGATTTCAGCCTTACTGACCAATAAATTGAATAATATACAGGTCTAGACAAGCAATGTTTTGACTTCATGTGATCACTTTGTCCCAATGGGAAATCCCCAAAAAACACTCTGCAGAATTAATTCTTTTTTGTTTTAGTCTGGGAGGCAACCGCAAAGTGATCTTCATCTTTAAATTCATGTCATACCCTCAATCTCCTGTGCCAGAGAAAGAGTCACAAAATGGCGTTGTGTTTCCCATTACGAAGAAAACTCCCAGAACAGCCAATTATTAACCAGCTCATGCAATTGGATGATTTTCATTTGCCCTTCTGCTTTTGATTAGCTCAGCTGAGGCTGGGCTAATTAGACATAACATTCATGTCCTGTCTGCAGTGAATGCCAGGGGTTGGGCATACGGGAAAACGCATAACCTCATCTCACTGGTCATGCTCACTTCTAAAGGGCTCCGGCCAAGCATGCAACCGATGGCGTGGACTTCCCAGCCCAAAAATTATTCAGATAGCTACTTAGTAATTCTGGAATGGGCCCAATATGACAAGCATAAACCTCAGGAGAGAACAGCTCAGCCTCGATGTTCATGAGAACTCTCGCGAGACACGATTGGCGGTTTGGAGAACACGATTTCTTGTTCTCATACAGTTTTCAATTAGAGGCCTGGCTCACACAACTAGGGTTTTATCAACAGTTGCACCTTAAATAATTTGCAGCCAGCATCTGCTTGTGTAGTCATTGCGCCAGAGGACTGGAGAACTAAAGGTAATGAAAACAATGAATCTAAAAGCACTGCCGTTAATTCAAGATGGAAGCACTTTAAGTCTGCTTGGACATATTAACTTGATTTGTTTTTACAGTCAGAAGCACTAGGAGTGGAGCTGAAATAACCTCCTCTCCATGTGCAGTCCATTCCAACACTGTTATATCAATATAACACAGAATCACTGTGTCACTAATTTTCAGTGGCCTTGGATTTGGAAGTATTTTCTTTTTATTTCATTTAAAATACATTTAAAAAGACTGATGAAGAAAATCGACCAGCTCAACTTCAATCTGAAGCTAAAAATTATAATAATAATTAAGAAAAGTTGACAAAAGGGTGCACTGAAATCCTTTATGAGGGAATGACTAGTATTGAAATTCAATTGACTAGTCTCTTCCCACATTTAAAAGTGCGGGGGATTTTTTGCATTCTTATATTGTAATATATTACTTTAGTTTTCCTTTCTGGCTTATTTAACTATAATCGATCTCATACGGAAGAGAGACAGGTCCTTTTTGCTTATGCACTTCATGCTTGTTATATTACTGATGCAAGAAACCATCAGTTTTCTTGAACCAACTTCGGCTCAATTTCCGCTGGGCACGTCATCAACTGTCTGTGTAGTGTTTCTCCATAGAGATCTAAACATTGCCGTCACTGTCATTACTCATACCTCGTGACTGTATATGATGCTAAACAATAAGTCAAGACTCCTACTGTTGCTATGCACAACATATGGATGATGACCCTTACCCTGTCCCTACGGGTGTCGTGTGTCTGGTAATAATACACAACCCATTGTTATTTTAACAGTCTCTGACCTTTCTACAGTAAGACAGAACTGGACTAAGGGCTAAAACTTCTAAAGGCATGATGGCACACTGGCCTCTGTACACCATTGGCTTTAAATCTGAAGCGTCTACCAGCCACTGAATGAAATGTAAGCTCCTGGATGAACGGGGAACGTCTGAAACTGAATCCAGTGTGCAGAGCTGTCACCAAAAGCTGATCACTTAAAGGTGAATTAACCTACTACTATAAGTGGCTAACAGAAACGTAGCGCTTAACGTTTCACACTTGGAATTTAGATGGGGGATAGCACTGCTTTTTTACACAGGGTTATGAAACCCTTCTCTGTAGCAGGGTTAGCACCGCATTGTGGTGTCAAATTTGTAGTGTGAAACGATGTGGTGTTAGAATATTATGGCTATGCTTAGCAGCAGACAACAAATTGCGCGCATACATGTTCACGTGCTTTAACACATTATACACAGGCTATAACACAGCATTATACACAGAGTTCATTCATTCGATGCATTCATGCCATGTCGTAATTACTGTGATTTTGAGATGACAACACGTGACGTTCTACTTAAAGCTGTTCACACCCTTGGAATCTGAATTATCGCACTATCAATGCCTAAATATAGCATTTATACAACAGAAACTCTGCGCGTTGTATAAACAGTTTTCGTTTGAGGGGATTTTTTTTTTTTAAAGATTTATTTTTGAAGTTTTTGCCTTTATTATGATAGGACAGTGTAGAGTTGACAAAGTGGGAAAGAGAGAGGGGGACGGAATCAGGAAAGGTCCTCGAGCTGGGATTCTAACTCGGGACGGCCGTAGCGCTACGGTGCCTTATGTTGGCTCGCTGCCCACAAGGCTATCAGCGCCAACTGAGGGGAAAATTTAATGGTGATGGAAAGCACGTGAATTGAAGGAAAGAAGAGACCGTTTCATTCTTTCGTTTATAGTCCAAAAAGTCAATTCAGGAAAAACTCGATCGTACAATCGGCAGTATACGAGGATGCAATGCTAGAGCGGTTATGTAAACTGGTTGTGTGTTGCGTACGTCCAAATCATGACACTGACTATGTTTACATGGACATCAGTAATCTAATTATTTACCTTATTGTAAATAAGCCAATATTATGATTATGGTGTTTACATGAGTTGCTTTTAGAATATTCCTTACATGTTCCCGTTTTACATGTTATAGTACATAGTTCGATTAATGGCACACGTCATTACGTCCCGTCCCCACATGACGCCATACGACGTCCCCTCCGGAATTTCACGTATAAACATATAGTTCGTCTTCGTGATGATGCCATGTACAGTTTTGGGTGTTTCATTTTTTAATTTTATGAAAGCTTCAAGTGCAGTTAATTATTTGTACGTGCATACAGACGACGGTGGGTGTTGAAGCTCTTTTATTTGCCGTCAAACGGTTGAGCACTGCCGTGTGTGTATCCTGTCGCAAAATGCGGCGAAAAGTCCTACACGATGGTAATAATGTGATTAAGGTGTTTACATGTCTATACTGCACTTCAGTAATGTGACTAAAATAGGTATTACAAGCACACACTGACACAAGACTCTGTAATGAACACTGCTCATACATTTACCTCCTGCTTCATCTCACTTTTCTCTTCTCAGTCTCCCCAAACACTCATTCCTATATTTCTCACCCAGAGAAAAGAAGTCAATATCCATGCAGTCATATCTGGTGCTCTGTGAAGTTTAATGTTGAGTGAAATGAAGCAATTTGCTGAGCTCAACAGTATTGCTTAAAGGGATAGTTCACCCAAAATGAAAATTCTGCCATCCAAACCTGTATGCATTTCTCGTAGAACACAAAAGAAGATATTTTGAACCATGTTTTGGAAAATAAAGTTTTTAGTTCATACAGTGAATGTGGGGTCCAGTATTGTCATTATTAGGTGAACAGTTTATTTCTAGAGAGCCTTTTATTAGACAAAAATAATGTAAAATATTAATAAAATATTAGAAATGTTATAAAATATGATTTATGATTTATTACATCTATCTATCTATCTATCTAAAAAGCATCTTTAGAACATGTTAATATTTTCAAATATTATACTATATATATATATTTTTTTTTTAAACATACTGCTAAAACTTTGCCTTTTCTATCTTGCCTTTTTGAAGTACACTAGCATATCAATGGTCTTTAAGCCATTCAACTACAATTTTGATTTCATAAGATATCTCTATAAATGAGCAACAAATCAATATTTCAGAAAGCAAATTTTAAAATAGGATTTTGTTGATGGATTTCAGCCTTACTGACCAATAAATTGAATAATATACAGGTCTAGACAAGCAATGTTTTGACTTCATGTGATCACTTTGTCCCAATGGGAAATCCCCAAAAAACACTCTGCAGAATTAATTCTTTTTTGTTTTAGTCTGGGAGGCAACCGCAAAGTGATCTTCATCTTTAAATTCATGTCATACCCTCAATCTCCTGTGCCAGAGAAAGAGTCACAAAATGGCGTTGTGTTTCCCATTACGAAGAAAACTCCCAGAACAGCCAATTATTAACCAGCTCATGCAATTGGATGATTTTCATTTGCCCTTCTGCTTTTGATTAGCTCAGCTGAGGCTGGGCTAATTAGACATAACATTCATGTCCTGTCTGCAGTGAATGCCAGGGGTTGGGCATACGGGAAAACGCATAACCTCATCTCACTGGTCATGCTCACTTCTAAAGGGCTCCGGCCAAGCATGCAACCGATGGCGTGGACTTCCCAGCCCAAAAATTATTCAGATAGCTACTTAGTAATTCTGGAATGGGCCCAATATGACAAGCATAAACCTCAGGAGAGAACAGCTCAGCCTCGATGTTCATGAGAACTCTCGCGAGACACGATTGGCGGTTTGGAGAACACGATTTCTTGTTCTCATACAGTTTTCAATTAGAGGCCTGGCTCACACAACTAGGGTTTTATCAACAGTTGCACCTTAAATAATTTGCAGCCAGCATCTGCTTGTGTAGTCATTGCGCCAGAGGACTGGAGAACTAAAGGTAATGAAAACAATGAATCTAAAAGCACTGCCGTTAATTCAAGATGGAAGCACTTTAAGTCTGCTTGGACATATTAACTTGATTTGTTTTTACAGTCAGAAGCACTAGGAGTGGAGCTGAAATAACCTCCTCTCCATGTGCAGTCCATTCCAACACTGTTATATCAATATAACACAGAATCACTGTGTCACTAATTTTCAGTGGCCTTGGATTTGGAAGTATTTTCTTTTTATTTCATTTAAAATACATTTAAAAAGACTGATGAAGAAAATCGACCAGCTCAACTTCAATCTGAAGCTAAAAATTATAATAATAATTAAGAAAAGTTGACAAAAGGGTGCACTGAAATCCTTTATGAGGGAATGACTAGTATTGAAATTCAATTGACTAGTCTCTTCCCACATTTAAAAGTGCGGGGGATTTTTTGCATTCTTATATTGTAATATATTACTTTAGTTTTCCTTTCTGGCTTATTTAACTATAATCGATCTCATACGGAAGAGAGACAGGTCCTTTTTGCTTATGCACTTCATGCTTGTTATATTACTGATGCAAGAAACCATCAGTTTTCTTGAACCAACTTCGGCTCAATTTCCGCTGGGCACGTCATCAACTGTCTGTGTAGTGTTTCTCCATAGAGATCTAAACATTGCCGTCACTGTCATTACTCATACCTCGTGACTGTATATGATGCTAAACAATAAGTCAAGACTCCTACTGTTGCTATGCACAACATATGGATGATGACCCTTACCCTGTCCCTACGGGTGTCGTGTGTCTGGTAATAATACACAACCCATTGTTATTTTAACAGTCTCTGACCTTTCTACAGTAAGACAGAACTGGACTAAGGGCTAAAACTTCTAAAGGCATGATGGCACACTGGCCTCTGTACACCATTGGCTTTAAATCTGAAGCGTCTACCAGCCACTGAATGAAATGTAAGCTCCTGGATGAACGGGGAACGTCTGAAACTGAATCCAGTGTGCAGAGCTGTCACCAAAAGCTGATCACTTAAAGGTGAATTAACCTACTACTATAAGTGGCTAACAGAAACGTAGCGCTTAACGTTTCACACTTGGAATTTAGATGGGGGATAGCACTGCTTTTTTACACAGGGTTATGAAACCCTTCTCTGTAGCAGGGTTAGCACCGCATTGTGGTGTCAAATTTGTAGTGTGAAACGATGTGGTGTTAGAATATTATGGCTATGCTTAGCAGCAGACAACAAATTGCGCGCATACATGTTCACGTGCTTTAACACATTATACACAGGCTATAACACAGCATTATACACAGAGTTCATTCATTCGATGCATTCATGCCATGTCGTAATTACTGTGATTTTGAGATGACAACACGTGACGTTCTACTTAAAGCTGTTCACACCCTTGGAATCTGAATTATCGCACTATCAATGCCTAAATATAGCATTTATACAACAGAAACTCTGCGCGTTGTATAAACAGTTTTCGTTTGAGGGGATTTTTTTTTTTTTAAGATTTATTTTTGAAGTTTTTGCCTTTATTATGATAGGACAGTGTAGAGTTGACAAAGTGGGAAAGAGAGAGGGGGACGGAATCAGGAAAGGTCCTCGAGCTGGGATTCTAACTCGGGACGGCCGTAGCGCTACGGTGCCTTATGTTGGCTCGCTGCCCACAAGGCTATCAGCGCCAACTGAGGGGAAAATTTAATGGTGATGGAAAGCACGTGAATTGAAGGAAAGAAGAGACCGTTTCATTCTTTCGTTTATAGTCCAAAAAGTCAATTCAGGAAAAACTCGATCGTACAATCGGCAGTATACGAGGATGCAATGCTAGAGCGGTTATGTAAACTGGTTGTGTGTTGCGTACGTCCAAATCATGACACTGACTATGTTTACATGGACATCAGTAATCTAATTATTTACCTTATTGTAAATAAGCCAATATTATGATTATGGTGTTTACATGAGTTGCTTTTAGAATATTCCTTACATGTTCCCGTTTTACATGTTATAGTACATAGTTCGATTAATGGCACACGTCATTACGTCCCGTCCCCACATGACGCCATATGACGTCCCCTCCGGAATTTCACGTATAAACATATAGTTCGTCTTCGTGATGATGCCATGTACAGTTTTGGGTGTTTCGTTTTTTAATTTTATGAAAGCTTCAAGTGCAGTTAATTATTTGTACGTGCATACAGACGACGGGGGGTGTTGAAGCTCTTTTATTTGCCGTCAAACGGTTGAGCACTGCCGTGTGTGTATCCTGTCGCAAAATGCGGCGAAAAGTCCTACACGATGGTAATAATGTGATTAAGGTGTTTACATGTCTATACTGCACTTCAGTAATGTGACTAAAATAGGAATACTCCACGTCTTAATTCGATTTCTGTTTACTTCGATTATGACTTTAGCTGGATTAAGGTAATCAAAAATCTCTGTTTACATGGTAGATTCTTAATCGGAGTATTGTTGGCCATGTAAATGTACTTAATAATGACACTGGGAGTTTAGGAATATAACCCGAGATTTAGGAATATACTGTGTGAAACCTCAGCATATGGAATAGCGTGGATGAATTGTTACCCCAGGTAAATTATTAGCAGAGTGAAATTTGAAGCAAGATTACATAGGATTTTGTTTACCCGGGGTTTAGAATGACCGGGTTAATTAGTTCAAGTGTGAAATGCCCCACAAAGTACCTACAAAACACTTCGCAATGCATTAAAACACTTAGCATTGGTAGAGCAACATCAAAATGCGAACCTACTATGTGTTTCCTGACAAATGTTCAAATGTCAACAAATTGTCATTCCTAACAAATGTAGGAGACAGTAGCTGCGTCCCAAATGATGCATTATACACTATCAGAATCAGAATCAGAAGAGCTTTATTACCAAGTATGTTCACACACACAAGGAATTTGACTTGACGACAGGAGCTTCCGGTGTAGAAGAAAGTACAAACATAGTGCAGACATACATGATAGTGCAGACATACATAGGAATAACACAGTAGGGATGTATACACCTATACACCTATTAATGCACTATGTACTCAAACGTGTAGTGTATGAATAATATAAGGTATTTTATCATTCATAATCACAGGCTGATAGCCCCTCCTCCTTTACGATGTAATTAAAGCTGCGACAGTTGAGTGCACAGTTGATGTGTCCAACATTCCACACATTTTTTATTTTTTTTTATTTTTTTTTATTTTACGTGCATCATCCGGGTATTTAAAGTGCACTTTTACTTTTTGGAATTATTAGCCTGGACACACTACTTGCACTATTTATACTAAAAAACGAGATAGAATAGTGTACATGATAAGTACACAAATTGGGATATTGACATTTACTAGCCTGTGTTTTGAGTTAAAGCTAATAGTAAAGGTCACTTCTTCTACTGGTTAGCTTTGAAAGGCACAACACAGTTCTCATGTGAAAAAGGTTCACATTTGACTTAGACATCAGGAGTAGTCTCTTGGGCCTTATAAATAGGCTACCTCCCTTACAATCTTCATCGGTCTCCAGGGATGTCAACAGCCGAGCAGAAAGAGTCAGTTTCTTGCACACGGAGGAAGTGTTGCAGGGCGCATGCTTTTGTTTGTTTTGTTTTATTCTTTGAAACCGCTTTCTTTTCCCGTGGGGTCTCTGAAGCGGATGTCACTCCTCACCCAGTACTCCGAAAATGGTCCAGATGATGTTTGTTTTTTTCGGAAGAAGGACCTACCACCTGAAGCCAGCTTATGCCCGATAGGCATAAAGGTTAGACATCACTCCCTTAACACATATATTTGTTGACAGGATTTGTGGGTAGATTCAGAATAGGGTTTACACAGTTTTAATTTGTGTATAAAGATCTTTTAGCTTTTAACACTATTCAACTAGCATTACTTGGGGGAAAAAATGGAGGGAATGCAAGTGGATGCTGCAATGATCTCCTGGGTCACTGACTATCTCACAGGCAGACCACAGTTTGTGAGGCTGGGGAACTGTGTCACAGGAGGGGGTTAGCAACACAGGTGCTCCCCAAGGAACTGTTCTGTCTCCCTTTCTTTTCACCCTTTACACATCTGACTTCCAGTACAACACAAAGCATTGTTACCTGCAAAAGTTCTCTGACGACTCTGCTGTGGTTGGGTGTGTCAGGGATGGGCAGGAGATGGAGTATGGGGCACTCATTAACAGCTTTGTAGAGTGGTGTGGAACTAATCACCTACAGCTAAATGTTACAAAAACAAAAGAATTGGTAATTGACTTCAGGAGGAAAAAGACACAACTTACCCCTGTCTGTATAACTGGCTGTAATGTGGAGGTTGTGGACTCCTACAAATACCTGGGGGTCTACATTGACAATAAGCTTAACTGGACTAAAAACATGGAGGCAATATACAGGAAGGGACAAAGTCAACTGTATTTTCTGCGGAGACTTAAGTCCTTCAATGTATGTAGTAAAATGCTTAATATGTTTTATCAGTCTGTGGTTGCCAGTTCTCTGTTTTACGCTGTGGTGTGTTGGGGCACTGGTATGAAAGGGGGTGATGCTAAACGGCTGAATAAACTCATCAAAAAAGCGAGTTCTGTCATTGGACAGGATCTGGTCCCTCTGGAGGTGGTTGCTGAGAAGAGAATGATGCACAAATTGCTAGTCATTATGGATAACACCACTCACCCTCTAAATGACATGCTTGTTGCATTAAGGAGTAATTTTAGTTGGAGACTGATCTTGCCTCGGTGCAATAGTGAACGGTATAGAAGGTCTTTTGTACCTACTGCAGTTAGACTGTATAACACATCTCTCGGATGCAGAGGCACCTTTGAACTTCTAGTGAGCTAGATAGTTAAATTTATTTTATATCTTTACCTGTATACCTTATTTTATCCTAAAATCTGAAGGGAAATTACCTGTTTTACCTGTATTTATTATTTATTTTTATCTATTGTATTTATTTTGTGTTGTATGGTTTATGTTTTGGCTGCTCATGCAAACCAATTTCCCTGCGGGGATTAATAAAGTTTATCATATCCTATCCTATCCTAAGGAAATTTATGTAAATATATTCAAAACCACTACCGTTTAAATTTTGGGTCGGTAAGATTTCTTATTTTATTCAGCAAAAATGCATTAAAATGATCAAAAATCACAATATGTAACATTGAAGACTTCAATCACAGAAATAAATGACAGTTTTAAATATATTTAAATAGAAAACAGTTGTTTAAAATTGTAATAATATTCCACAATATTACTGTTTTAACTGTATTTTTATTTAAAGCTGCAGTCCGTAACTTTTTTTGGTTAAAAATGATCCGAAATCAATATTTGAGCAAGTACATAACCAGCCAGTGTTCAAAACTATTGCCTTACTTTAGCCCGATTCACAACGGTTAGCTTATAATAATGTTTTCTCATTTGAGTGGTACGGGTAGGTTTTCGCGTTAAATTCAAGCATGGCACTGCGTCATTGTCACAATCGGGACAAAGAGGCAGACAGGCAGGTAAACGTAAGTTAGAGAGTTTAATAAAAGGAACTTAGGAGAGGCTTCCAACGGAAAAGAGTTCAACATAGGGAGTAATGGAAGCAAAAAGTCTTATAGATAATTCCGCAAACAGCTGCAATTCCAGGTTTTCAAACAGAGATGGCGACAAAGAGGCAAAACTTACGGACTGCAGCTTTAAATAAATGCAGCCTTAATGACCATAAGGGACTTCTTTCAATCTTCTCATCTTATTCTGACACCAAACTTTTGAATTGTAGTGTGTATGTAAATAAATTAAAACATAAATTTTAAATCAATAAACAACTCGTGAATAAACTACATAATAAACGGTGTAATAAAGTGTATTTATCTACAACTGAAGATATCAATCTGCCTTAAATCAGAAAGATAATTCCACATAAATTAAAACTGTATAAACCTTAACTCAACATTTTAACTAAATAAATATACGTACGTAACTAAATCCACTAAATAGTTTGATTTGATTCAGAAAGAAACAGCAAACAGAATAATACTAATGATAACCAGAACATTCATACCTTCTGTGACCTAAGATATTGAATATTAACCAGTTGCAAAGAAATGGATCTTGTTGCAGCTTGTGCTGCAAAAAAAAAAAAAAAACACACACAGCCAAGCATGAAACATGTAAATGGCAAATGAGCTCCAACTGTCCATACTTGCAAAAGATCAAGAGATTAATGGCTACCATCACATGCAGTGCAGCATATCAGGCCTATATTTCATCTGTGATGGATGTGGGCTAACATTCAGCACAAGATACAATCTAAAGCGTCAAGCATTGGGCCAAGTTCATTTATCCACGGCTGATTTTTCGGATTTCATCCGCTAGATGGAAAGTTTTGCTCAAGGACATACATGCAGTTTTATGTCTTGAGTTGTGGGGATGTTTATTCCAAGCTGAATCATTAAAATATCAATATTTCTCTCCGACAGGTCATTCAGTGGCTGCAGATACACACTGAGCACAAGTTTTATTTTTTCTTTAAATATTTTAACATTTTCAGAAGTAGAAAAATATAAATCCCACATGCTACTCACGTTTGTGCAATATTTAATGTGCAATGTTCCAGTCAAATGACCTCCCTCAGTTCCTCAAATCCTTCTATATTGTTTTATTTTGTATTTTCAGTCAATGCAACATTAATTCAGGTGTGTGAGAAACTATAGATTTTTTTCTGAATAAATACATAAATAATACTCACTCACACAACCTGTGCTAATTTTTTTTTGCAGCAACTTATCACAAGATCACATAACAGAAGCTAACCATGTAATTACTGTTTTTGATCTGCACATCTGCATTTTCCTGCATGCATTTATTGTGAAGTGATTATGGCATTCTGTTTCTCATCTGCTGTGCACCCTTCCTCTCTGATCATATTAGTCCAAAGTATCATTATTTAATATCATCAACACGCAAATTGAATTAGTGCATATCAATTCAATATTGACGACAAACTTCCTAAGAAGATGTGGATTAAAGATGAAGGGTTTCAATGTGGCAGACACACCTGGCTGTAATCTAAGGAAAGACTGTTCTTAGGTAAACCTGTGTCTGTGTAGTGATGTCAGAGGAGAGTCCATCTAACATGCTTTTACTTGTGTCTACATAAAAACCATGCATGAAACCTGTGCTTGTATTAAACTTGGTAGTTTCAGAAAAGTTTTGGTTGCTTTAAAGAAAATTATTTCACCCAAAAACTAATAATCATCATTACTGTCATTATTTGCTTTTCTGAAACCACACAATAGCTTTGCATGAGGAAAAGACAGAAATGTAAATCATTATGCTGCTATAATACTTAGTCCCTAAGTGTAAAGTCATACAGGTTTAGACACAAGGGCAAGCAATTTTATGTTATCATTATTTTTTTTAAGGTGAACTGTGCCTTTAAATCTTACTTTTAAATCACAATAGCCCACTAAAATCACCGTATTGCACATAAATCCTGTTGCAAGAGTGAATATCCTCATTCCTGTCTGTTCTCATGATTTAGAATATCCTCATTCTGTTGTGACTCAAAGAACATGAATTTCACACTTGACATCTTATTAACGTGAAGTACTTTCCTTGACCTTATAAAATAACGCGCTTTTGGTTCATTTGAGCTCCTTTATACAGAAAAGAAGGTAAATACTGTACAAGTCTTCATGCTTCAGCATCTGTATATCTTGTAAATAACTTTATTCTTTAAACATTCTGTAAAGGAGACCCTTCTTGGTCTTTCAGTACTAAAATACTATTCTTAAATGAAAGTATAAACTAGTCTGTCTGGTTTTCTTGTTGCAGCTTGTACATTTCATAACATTTTGCAATCCACTGGTTTGACTTGCATCAAAATAAAGAAACGAAATGAAAGAAAAAACAACTTCTGCTTCTGACTTTCCCCCCAAACAAGCCATGCATATGACAACTCACAACTGCATAATTGCTGTCATCGGTTTTAGCTTAAATAAGCCACATTATCAGACCTTAAACCCATGAGAATAGAGGAAATTTCATGCTGTGGTGGAACATCCAGCTTAAAAAAAAGGGTTGTTAATTTTATTGAAAACGTGACAGCAATCACACACATTATGTTAAAACAGATTTGCTGCTTGAGGCATTAGCGCTGAGAGTTAATTACAAAATGTTAAATGTCAAATTCATTATAAAGGCTTAGAGGGCTGTTTTGTCAATAAAATGACTGTGTCTGTCCTTCAGCCTTCAAAGCAATCATCCTTTATTTCTTGAGAGCCTAAAGGCATCTGGAAAAACAGAACTCCTGATGAAGTGGCTTGGAAATAGAAATGTATTCATTGGGGCAGCGTCAAGTTTGATTGCTAAATCATGATACTCAACAAAATCTCTTTTTTTAAATTAGACTGTAGCTGCTACAGTACATAAAAAGTTTATAGTACTTTTTCTGAAGATTTTTTTTTTTTTTTAAATAGGACACACTAAATTAAGCAAATGACAGTAAGGCATTTAACATGTTACAAAATGTACTATTTTAAATGAATGGCTTCTGAAGGATCATGTGACACTGATAACTAGAGTAAATAGCTTCGCCTGAATCTTCCTGGAATAAAATGCATTTAAAAAAAATATTACAATAGTTATTTAAGCTGTAATAATATTTTACAATATTACTGTTTTTACCTTTTTTGATCAAATAAATGCAGCTTTGGTGAGCATATAAGACACTGCTTTCAAAAACATTTGAAAATCTTATCAACCCCAAACTTTTGAACGTTAGTGTATGTTTATGAAAACGATGACATGAATGTAAGGAAAACAAGTTGCTGCTAAAACAAATTCTTACTCTTAGCTCTCACTTCGCTTTCTACGTTGTTTACGCTTTGATTTGAACGAAAACAACGTATCCGCTTGGTGAGCATATAAGACACTTCTTTCAAAAACATTTGAAAATCTTATCGAAGATGAACGGAGGTCTTACGGTTTTAGAATGACATGAGGGTGAGTAATTTTCATTTTTGGGTGAACTAACCCTTTAATGACAGCTAAAATTGCCAGCTGTAAATATGCTTAAAATCTGACCAATACTATAATCCCAGGCATCACAAGTCAAACTTCCAGACAGCAGCTGACACAGAACAGCATACACTGTGTTCATTCAGCGGATATTCTCCTTAATGGCGCTAGGGTGACGCGGAGGAGACGAATTGTTGAATAAAGTCGTTAATTTTGTTTTCTTTGCGTACAAAAAGTAATGTCGTAGCTTCGTACAATTACGGTTGAACCCCTGATGTCACATGGATTATTTTACCAATCTCCTTGCTACATTTCTGGACCTTGATCATGGTAATTACATTGCTGTCTATGGGAGGGTCAGAGAGCTCTCAGAATTCATCAAAATATCTTAATTTGTGTTCCGAAGATGAACGGAGGTCTTACGATTTTAGAATGACATGAGGGTGAGTAATTTTCATTTTTGGGTGAACTAACCCTTTAATGACAGCTAAAATTGTCAGCTGTAAATATGCTTAAAATCTGACCAATACTATAATCCCAGGCATCACAAGTCAAACTTCCAGACAAAAAGCCTCAATCAGCAATGTACTCTTCAAAACTTACCACCTGCTTCATAATTTACAGTGCAAACCACAGAAAAACCATTACAGACCCATTACGCTATATTACCAGGAAATTCAGCACATCCTTTACATTTTTCGATTTTAAAAACATGCTTTTTGTTCGTTTTCTGTCAGGAGTTTGAAGAGACAGATGAACCACAGCCAATATACTCTTTAAAATGGACATGTGTTCTAGGCAAGAGTAAATGAATAAAACATAAACATCCTAACCAACAGGCAGGTTGACCTTACATAAAAGCTTCGCATTGATTTTTTAAAATCAAAATTACATTCAGATCATGTGACTATCTGGGACTATCTGGAAATCTAATAAGAAGTTGGTTAGTGTGGATTTCATCTCAGTTCTCAAGAATTTGTCTGAAGATCGATGGGACCATAAGAGCTTCTAGTCAAAATCAATAAAATGATATGATTGGTCCCTAGTGCATTTCCTCTGTAACTGCACTGCCAGCTAACATCTGAAGTCATTTCTTGCCAGACGCTGCGAGACGATTTTACTAATGGCCAACGTTATGTCATGATAAGAAGGCAACAAGTTCAACTTTTAAGATTTGACTATATAACTGGACTGCTAGAAACAGACAAAGCGACTGCTTTTATGAATACACACACTACAGTTGGACAGTTTGGGGTCATTTTTAAATTCAGTCGAAATCAAAGAATCCTGGAGAAAAGTGTCACCGTTTTCACAAAAACATTAAGCAGCACCACTGTTTTCAACATTGATAATAATAAGAAATGCTTCTAGAGGTTTTTCTTGAGAAGCAAATCATTATATTCGAATGATTTCTAAAAGATCATGTGACACTGAAGACTGGAGTAATGATGCTGAAAATTCATATTTGAACATTTTAAAGTAAGGAATATTTCAATTCAATAATACAATATTTGTGTATACTTTTTATTGTATTTGTTTTAGCTTATTAAAGTATCACACTGTTAGCTTAGCTACATGTATTTGCTACATGCTCAACAAGCTTAGCTATTGCCTACATAGACAACATTATCAAGGCGGCTTATAGGTTTTGGAAAATATGTGACCCCTGGACCACAAAACCAGTCATAAGGGTCAATTTTTTTGAAATTGAGATTTATACATCACCTGAAAGCTGAATAAATAACCTTTCCATTGAGGTATCGTATCCTACATGTTAGGATATGACAATATTTGGCCGAGATACAATATTTGAAAATCTGAGGGTGCAAAAAAAAAACAAATAAAATTGAGAAAATTGCCTTTGTCCAACTGAAGTCCTTAGCAGCGCATATTACTAATCAAAAATAAAGTTTTGATATATTTACAGTAGGAAACTTACAAAATATCTTCATGGAACATGATCTTTACTTAATATCCTTATGATTTTTGGCATAAAAGAATAATCGATAATTTTGACCCATACAATGTATTGTTGGCTATTGCTACAAATATACCCATGTTACTTATGACTGGTTTTGTGCTCCAGGGTCACATATAAACCCTCAAGTGAGACTCAACTAACTGCTGAAATGATGTTCATTGCAGAAGTCAGAGATCTCGTGAGAGGATATAGCACAGATACTGTAAACAGAGGTCTAGTATGCTTATGGAGTTTCCATGCAGGCTTATCCTATATAATGACCTTCACATGGGTGAGTGTATATATGAACATTTCTGCTCACGTGAAAACGCATGTGCATCCAACCACATATTGGGATCGCATTTCATTGCCAAAAAAAATTGGTATTTAAAAAGTTCCCGAAAACATCTGCATTAGGGTTTAAATCCTGGATACAGATCCCGGCAGCACACAAAAGACGGGGGGCTCGCTTAGTAACTATGGTTTGAATTAAAAAGTAGTTCTTCCCTCGCTAATTAACTTTAACAATGCAATCAACCAAAGATGCAGCCTCTTTTAGGTTTGACGTTAGTCTTTCCATCATGAAAGCAGCACGATATGGTAAAAAAAAACTCAGCTGCTGTTCTTCCATGACTGAAACAACAGACAATGTACAAATTTACAAATGTCATCCATATGTGAAGCTCTGTATTTGTATAAAAACATTACCAAACAGGCACTGTAGAAATCGGAATAATACAGTCTCTCAAAAACATTTAGATAAATGCGGTGGATAAATAAATACATTCTTGTAGATCTTTTTCAGGTTTTAAATATCACATTCTGTGTATAAAGTATAAAGTTACAGCACTAAAATGTAAACTAGCTTGATTTAATTTAGGAAAAGTCTATTCGATTTGTGAAAAATACGTTGGAAAATGTGTGATACCCACGTTCTGATATACACACATTTCTGCTAATAGCACTGAAGATGTTAACGTCACACGTAATGTAAAATCTAACAGATGTCAAGCAGTCATGTGAATTGCTTACATAACCTTCTGTGCCATGAGAGGACTTATAGTTCAGAGTGCTGGCGAGGTGCTTGGGGGTTTGGTGATGGATGTGGGGTTTGTCTTTGGTTTGGGGTCACATGCTTCTGCTCTCTGTGGTCTTCCCTGCCCCCAGTCTTTATTTTAGGAGCCCTCTGAGCTGCGTAAGTCGGTGCTTCTTGGTCCATTATTGCCAGAAAGTCAAAGAATGGCACAGGAGGGCCCCATTTCCCATCTGGGATCAAGCCTAAAAGAACAACGGAGAAAAAAAAAAACTGAATGTTGTAGTTCGTGACGTCTGTCGAACTCGTTTCACAAAGGTTGATTAAGAACAGCTAGCGCAACTTGAGTAAACACTAATTACTCTGTGTACATGCTACTTATGACAACAAAACAGCACTTATAGGTAGTAAATGATGCTTGATACATGGAAATCTTAAGTAGAGGAGTTTACTAATGGACAGTGACAAGTGATTCCAGATGTCTTGGTGTGGAAACTATGTAAACTGATCTACTATAATTCCTGTGAAAACACAAGGAATTGTGCACACAGATAGGCCTGTCGCAATAATCAATATATCGACTTATCGCGCAGAAAATCTCCATACAAGTTCTTTATGCATTTTTATTTTTTTCTACTTGTTACTTTGCACTTTTTGCTAGAAAATGTTTATTTATTTATTCAGGTTTTTCAAGGTATCTAATATTTTGATGCTTAATTTCCATGATCTAAATACTCGTAAAAATTAAAAGTTTGTTGTCATTTGGAAGCGTGTAGGCCTTCTTGCATTATTATGCTGTTACATTATGATTATATATTCAGTGGTGCCATATATAATATAGACTATTAAGACAGCTGCGGGCCGCATTTGGCCAGCGGGCCGTAGTTTGGACACCCCTGTAGGCCTTCTTGCATTATTATGCTGTTACATTATGATTATATATTCAGTGGTTTAAAATTGTCTTTAAAATGACAATAATATCGCTTATCGCAATTATTTCTGGGGCAATATATCTCACAACAAAAAGTTGTTATCGTGATAGGACTACACACAGACAACATAGCTGCATGCTATAATAAAACAATTTATTAACAACGAATGCAAATATTTCTCATTAGTAATTTGATTATATTGCTTGATTGATTTATATTGATATACTTGATTTATATTTTTATACTTGATGGGAAAGTCTCTAGACTTTCTATTGGTCCATGTTTAAAAGTTTGGGGTCAGTAAGATTGTGGTTTTTTTTTTAATCAACTTTTTTCTTTTTAATCTTTTAAATATAAACATAATAACATAAATAGAACAAACAATCAAGGTAGGAGGAATAACAGACACATTACCAATAATTTAACAGTCTTGACAAGAAATTTGATTGAAGATTGTTTCTTGAGCACTCAATCAGCATATTAGTATGATTTATGAAGGATCATGTGAAAATGTAGCTTTGCAATCACAGAAATAAATTACATTTTAAATATACATCCAAATAGAAAACAGTTATTTGAAATTGTAATATTTCACAATATTACTGCTTCTACTGTATTTTTTAAATAAATGCCGCCTTGTTGAACATAAAAGACTAAGACTTCTTTAAAAACATTTTTTTAAAAAATCTTATCAAACACAAACTTTTGAATGGTAGTGAGAACTTCAATAAAAAGGGCTGCTTAACAGTCATGCATTCACAAAATAAATAAATACAATCTAAATAGTTGTATAGTGTTGTGGAAATCAATACTACAGCAATCTGACACACACACACACACACACACAGCAAAAGTGTTCTATGAAATATTGGTTCTGCAGTCTCCCCTGAAATAGGCATTTAGACACCACTGAAGAGGTGGAAAATAACTGTAGATCTTCTCAGAATTTCCTTCCATCCAAAAGAAATAATTGCAGCTCTATTTCATGGATATAGACGCTATTTTTTTCCAGCACACTGATAAAAACCTGTGCATCCCTGATGCCTAGAAAAAGCATAACTTGAAGAGTCCAGGAGTTTTTCTTTTAGCTGTTAATGTTCTAAATGACCCTTAAACATTTTAACTTTAAAATGTTTTCTTCTGTAAGTAAATTTTGGATCAAAGCATCTAATAGATAGATAGACAGACAGACAGAGAGATGATCAAAAATACAGTAAAAACAGTAATATTGTGAAATATTAATACCAACACCAATCAGCATATTAGAATGATTTCTGAAGGAACATGTGACTCTGAAGTAATGGAGTAATGATGCTGAAAATTCAACTTTGTATCACAGGAATAAATTATTATTTAAATATATTAAAACAGAAAATGGTTATTTTAAATAGTAATAATTTTTCCACCTTATTACTCTTTTTACTACATTTTTCATCAAATAAATGCAGCCCTGGTGAGCATAAGAGACTTTAAAACACATTTTTAAAAATCTTACCCATCCAAAACTTTTCAATGGTGGTATGGTAACACTTTATTTATTCAGGACCAGTTCTCACTATAAACAAGCATGCATATTACTAGCATATTGGCTGTTTGTTAGTATAAATCACATATTAATGCCTTATTAACCATTTATAAGCAGAAAATTAGGAGTTTATTGAGGCAAAAGTCTTAGTTAATAGTTAGTTAATGGTAAGAATTGGACCTTAAAATGAAGTGTGACCGGTAGGGTAAATAAAGTAATATAATAAATATAATGAATAGAAAATGTTATATTTATAATGGTAGGAAATTATGAAGGTGTAACAGGATATGAAAATGTCACTCATCGCTCCCATGAGCACAATGAGGGAAAGTCCTGCTGCATCTAAACTTTAATGTGGTGACAACACAGAGGGACACTGCCACTTATTATGCAAAGTTTCCATGAGAAATGCAAAATTAAAAGTAGAATCTTTCTTGTCTTGAGAGACTGAATCCTTTCTCTGGTCACACAGAAGAGAGAAGGACAAACCTATCAATGTGTAATGGGAATGATTACACTTACCGCCCCATTACACATACAGGACCAAAAAAATAGGCTAAAACACTAACATTACAGTCATACACCAGACAATACGCAAACAGCCTAATAAAATCTATGGGGCCGAATAGCAGAAAGGAAACAACTATTGTGTTTTCCTTGCACCAAGAGTCATAAAACAGGCACCTATACAATGACTCTTTTAACAGCAATGCGAAGGACATTTCATTATTATTACACTAATGCTTCATGGCTAAAATTCAGATGATGTGGAGACAATTGTATTTGCTCTGCATTTCACTGGCATATGAAATTTAATAAATATCTTGCGATGGATAAAGTGCTTCATCCATCCACATAAAACACATTTTAACCGACAGACGGATGAAGCCATCTTTTTCGGAAGTGCAAAAAGCTGCCAAAAAAAAAAAGTCGCCCGGCCCCAGGAGTCCAGCAGAAGATTTCAGGGAAATAACTTGTAACAATCAGACACAATTAAGGGATACAGTTTCCTCTCAGCTTCACAGGAAGCAGATGGGAGATGCTGAAAAGTGGGTATAAAACCAGTTCAGGTTTTGACACTGACAAAAGCAAGACCCGCTCAGAGACCATCAGCGGAATGTCTTTGGGGACGTGCAGTGAGAGCGCATTTTGGAAAGGCATCAACAGAGTTGAGTGCTGGATCTGAGTGATTGGGCTTGTTTTTTTTTTTTACCACAGGCAACAATAGTGATTGTATTAGGGGAAAAGTGTTGGTGAGGTTCTGAATGGATAGGGTGTGATCTCAAACACTGGTGTGGTGCGTGCCAGCTTTTACAGGGCAGGGGTGAGCGATGACTGATTCCTGGAAATGTAGGCAAATAACAGACGTTGCCAACAATTACAAGGACATATTTGATGTCTTCAAATGTCTAACTACTGTGAAAGTTAGCTAAAGAGGTGGTACAGTTTGAAGACATTCACACTTGACATTTCCACAGTTACCACACAATAATATTCTCAATAATACTATGCCAAAAAGGCACGGCCAGGTGGAACCAACATGTTTCCAAGTTATTTTTCTGTCATGAATGAAAGTGAACTACCGACAAAATCACAGATGAAGTGAATATAAAAATATAGATACCATTAACTGATATAAAAATGAAATTAAGTTACAAAATAAAAATAAAAATATTAATGTTAAAAATATGCTAAAAATAAAAATATAAATCATTTTAATTCAATAGATTTTAACTAGTGCTGTCAAACGATTAATCGCGATTAATCACATCCAAAATAAGTTTCTGTTTGCATAATATATATGTGTGTGTGTTCTGTGTATATTTATTATGTATACATAAATACACACACATACAGTATATATTTTGAAAATATTTACATGTATTTAAATGTCTATATTTATATTGATATAATTTATATTATAAATAAATATATTTAATATATAAACATAACATATTTTTCTAATATATATACATCCATGTGTTTGTATTTATATATACATAATAAATATTCAAAGTGCACATACATAATGTAAACAAAAACTTTCATTTTGGATGCGATTAATCACGATTAATCGTTTGACAGCACTAATTTTAACATAAAATAAAATATTTAAATGCTAAATTTTTAACATTAATATGCTAAAATAAAATATAAAGTATTCACAAAATGCAATATTTTAATGCTGATATGCTAAAATATAAAATAATACAATAAAATATAAAATAAACAAATAAATGCCCAAATATCTAAGATATTCTTGTCATTTAATAAGGCTCCAAGTCTTTTATTTTCCTCATTTATCATCAGACAGAAGTAAAAACAGCACATTTCACCTCAAGCCGAACATTTTGCGCTATATTTCAAGTATGTAGCGCAAACATGCAAGTGAGGTTAACTGTCCAGAAATGTTAATTATATTGATGAAAACTTGACATTTTTTTTTCCTCATTCATTTTGTTGCACCTGGTTAGGGCTGAAATCTGAACCAAACTGTTGTTTTTTGGATCAAAATCCTTTAATTAAAAGCTACAGGGACTCACCTGCTGGTTGTTCCTGTCCGTTTTCCACATCGTGAATCCACTGAAGGATGTTCTTAGCCATTAGGGGGCGCTCTGGGGGGAAAAGGAACACCTCTTCTCCAGTTTTTAACTGTGACATCACCAAAACAGGAAGTGGAGGTACAAAGCCAAGATACTTTTCCAGGATAGACCTCCCGACAGGTGTCCGACCTCTAAAACAATGAAACCCCATAGATGACAATTAACAAAGGGTTTGCTTAAAGTGAATGCATTTTGATTAATGTGTCTAACAGATCATGTTCCTCACAGATGGATCCAACATGGCAGGAAGGAATCCAGCTGTCCAGAGCTCAGCGGTTGCTTTATCTCTGCTAAAGCCTTTGTACTCTCTGTACTGTCCTCCTTTCCGATAAAAAGCAGCAGCAAAGGTTTCTCAAGCTCCAAATACCATGGAAGATTCTCCACAGTCAGTTCAGGCTTTAATGCAAAACACAACACATTTTCATCTTATTAGAGAGTTTTTTGCAAAGGAACAAAAGGCGACTTTTACTGCAATAAGATGGCATTTTGAGAAGGAGCGTATTTTCCCACCAAGTGTGAAGGGGCATGTAGGGATGAATTATTTCACTTTCCCATTTTTTAAATGTTGTTGTTGTTTTTATAAATGTATTGCCATATCAGCTTCACAAGCTATTACATGGCAGATACAGATTCAACATTCAACAATATAATTAAATAAATAAATAATTATAATAAATACAAATATTTTATAAAATTATTTTTATAAAATTCAATTTTTACACAAGACTGTAAGAGATTCTTTAAAGGGGTCATATGATGCGATTTCAAGTTTTCCTTTCTCTTTGGAGTGTTACAAGCTGTTCGTGAATAGATAAGATCCCTAAAGTTGCAAAGACTAAAGTCTCAAACCCAAAGAGATATTCTTTATAAAAGTTAAGACTTGTCCACGCCCTCCTAAAACGCCTCGTTCAAACATGCCCCCACATGTCTACCTCACTGTGTGGGAAGATTTGCATAACACCATTTTGAAAAAAAATCGACGCGTTTCAGAAAGGCGGGGCATAGAGGAGAAACAATAATGTACAGTATGTGGAAAATAATGTGGTTTTTTTTACCTTAAACCGCATAAACACATTTCATTACACCAAATAATGTTCTTTTTTAGCAACGTCATCTGACCCCTTTAAATTGTAAAAGTTATTCTGGGTCTGTCTCAAAAAATAAGTCCTTCATATCACATTTCATATAAATAAGTTATGAACAAGCTTATGTATGTACTATTATTAATATTATTTATAAGTATTCATTTTGAATTAGCTTTTATTTTTATAGTTTCAGTTTTCCTTTGAATTATAGTTTGTTTTAATAATTTTGTTATCAGCTTTTTTTATTTGTAATATTTTTACAAATATTTTTTATGTAGCTTTCATTTATTTTTATTTCAGTTTTAGATAACTTTAGACATTCAACTGAAATTTATTTTATTTCAGTGTTTTTCAACAAATTTTTATATATTTATGTATGTAATTTTTTTTTACAATTAATGAAAACAAATTTAATAGTTTGTTTTAGTGTACAACAACAACACTGTTAACTACGTCAATGTGGAGAGCCAGTCAATTCATGTTACTTAAATTCCAGTAAAACACATGTGATTCCAATATAAAGTACCATTGAGCAACTGTGAAACACGTGGTAAATTTGCAACTATTTTCTCAAAACAACTTACAAAACGATCCAGCTCCACTTGTTTTATAAGTGAGACAAGGTCCGTTGGTGAGGATGATGGGAGAGAATAGACCTCATAAGGAACTCCAGGGCTGCGGGACACCAGTAGAGCAGGCAGGTTTACTGACAGTCCCTCCACCCTAATCAAATACAGAGCAGTCAGCTGGAACGCTTTCTTACATCACACTGAAGTCCACACATGTATCATCTTGTTAAGACACTTACAATTTCTTTGAATGCAAGGTTTAATCTCAAGTATATTACATCATCAAAATAGTTGTGGTGAAACTGTCAGATACCATTGCTCTGCCTCTTTGTGGGCAAACAGCCCAAGAATTGTCTCTCCTCTGAGGAGTCTTGCAGCTTCTTCAAATGAAGTTACACCTAAGACATAAAGAGCACATGATTGACAGGTTCCTGTGCATATGTAACAAGTTATGCAATACATGCTGCACCCATAAAATACATTTTGATTGCCATGATATAAAAAACAAATGTGATTATACAAGCGGTGTAACATTTGAAGAGGTCATGTAGTATATTTTTATTTTATTTGTTCCCTGCAAGTCAATAACAGAGGTAATTTGGTTTTTACATGTCCACTTTCTGCATCCTTCTGACCATCAAAATGAAACCGGCTGCTGTGGTTTTAAAGGGATAGTTCACCCAAAAATTAAAATTCTGTCATTATTTACTCACCCTCACGTCATTTCAAACTTGTATGACTTATTTTCTTTAAAATACCTTCTTCCGTGTTTCACAGAAGGTGGAAATTCATGAATGTGTGGGATGACATAAAGGTGAGTAAATAATGACAGAACTTTTATTTTTGGATGAACTACCTTTTAATATTTTTATGTAAACCCTCACTGTTTCTAATGCTGGGATTTTTCAGAAGGTTATTAAGGGTGCAGCAGGTGCTACACAAAACCAAGATAAGCACCATTTACTCTTTTCATTAGTTCTTCTGGTGCTCAGGCTTGGAAATCACCATCCACTTTCACTTCATGGAAAACAGAAGCTCAGACATTCTGCATAGCAGTTCTTGTGCATTTCACAGAAAAATAATTTATTTGTAGTGCCACAAGAGAATCAAAGGCTATTTTATAGCCAGATTAAAGTAGTTTTTAAATTATTTTCTTATAGTATTACAATAAAAATTACACTACTGTTCAAAGGTTTGGTCAGATTTAAAAATATTTTTTTTAAAGTCTCCTATTCTCACCAAGACTGCATTTATTTACAGTAAAAAAAGGAAAAACAAAATACAGTAAAAACAGTAATATTACAAGATGCTATTACAATTTAAAATAATTGTTTTCTATTTGAATACATGTAATTTATCCCTTTGATGCAAAGCTGAATTTTCAGCAGTCTTCAGTGTCACATGATCCTTCAGAAATCATTCTAATAAGCTGATTTGGTGCTCAATTATTATCAATGCTGAAAACAGTTTTGCTGCTTAATATTTTTGTGGAAATGACGTATTTTTTATTCATAATTCTTTGGTGAATAGAAACGTCAAAAGTTCAATAAAACTATTTTAACAATGTGAAAGTCTTTACTGTCATTTTTTATTAATTTTATGGATCCTTGCTAAATAAATGAATCCAAACGTTCGATAGTAGTGAATATAAGGTCTTTCAAATTTCGATTTGATGAAAATTCTAAATTTTTCCTGGTAAAAAAATCTAATAAAAGTGTTTTTCTAAAAAAAAAAAGTGCCTCACAGAAGAAGAATATGGGGTTGTAGCATGACAGTAAATCATTTTTGAGTGAACTACTCCTTTTAGGTTTATACATGTATATATCCTCTATCTATCACATAGCAGTGACTCCTGAGAAAGTTGGCTTACCCATGTCATGTGTTGAACTGAAAAGGCCCAGCACTCTGACAGGGGTCAGATACATATGTTTACTGTACAAATCTCCCTCCAAGAACGACATCACCTCAGCAGAGGAGGAGAGAAGGTACGGATTGGAGACCAGACTCCTGCAACAACAAAAGTAACTCATTAATAAACATTAGGTGTGAAATGTTCAACTGAGATAATCTTGATTAAAGACTATTGGCTTTCTGTGTGGGAATCTAGGCAGCGCATTTACGATCACTGCACTGTTGTCTTGGGAGCATCTATTAATTGATTTTTGATGGTGCTCTACAGATAAAACACTATAGTTGCCTTTATCAACTCACAGCCATATAAGAACATATAAAAGAAGGTCAGTGTGGAGGCACAATCTGCAAACGCGCTCTTCAATCACCAGGCCTCTAATTTAAAAAAAGACAGCCCACTTTCAGGTTAATCCTGAGTGACGGAGACTAAATCCCACCCTGATGATCTGACCTTGTGTAGGTAAGAGGACACAATACTCACAGTAGTATGAACCTGTGTAGGCTCTTGGTTCCCAGCATTCCCTTATAGAGCTGAGCCACAGCCATGGGCCGGTAGATCAGAACGGTGGGGAAGGAAGTGACATTGTGATCACTGCAAATGTCAGTCCATTCTCCACAGTTTACTGACGCCAACTTTACCCCATTCATACCTGAACATGATAAAGAAAGAGACAGAGGGATGTGGTTTTAACATACTGTATGCTGATATTACTTCCACAAGTCTTTGACTGAAGTTTGTGCACATTTTTAACATAACATGAGATGTCAGATTATAAAATGGACACAAAATTTGTGCATTTTTCTTTTAATTATGCAATCTTGAGGTGTGAAAAAGTTTTTGCCATTAATTCAATGTAATTTATAATTAAATGTAAATTAAGTTAAAAATAAAAAAAAAATTCAAATAAATAAAACACTGTACATTTTTTCTGCAAAATAAAACAAAAAAGCCATACATATTGACATAAAGGTAAGTAAATAATGACCAAATTTTCATTTTTTATTTAACTTCATTAAATCTAATTATTTAAAAAAAAAAAAAAGGGAAGGAAGTGACATTGTGATCACTGCAAATGTCAGTCCATTCTCCACAGTTTACTGACGCCAACTTTACCCCATTCATACCTGAACATGATAAAGAAAGAGACAGAGCAAAAAAGAAAAAGACAGAGGGATGTGGTTTTAACATACTGTATTCTGATATTACTTCCACAAGTCTTTGACTGAAGTTTGTGCACATTTTTAACATAACATGTGATGTCAGATAATAAAATGGACACAAAATTTGTGCATTTTTCTTTTAATTATGCAATCTTGAGGTGTGAAAAAGTTTTTGCCATTAATTCAATGTAATTTATAATTAAATGTAAATTAAGTTAAAAATAAAAAAAAAATTCAAATAAATAAAACACTGTACATTTTTTCTGCAAAATAAAACAAAAAAGCCATACATATTGACATAAAGGTAAGTAAATAATGACCAAATTTTCATTTTTTATTTAACTTCATTAAATCTAATTATTTAAAAAAAAAAAAAAGCAATAAAGGATAGAGGAAATCGCTTAATATATCAACTGAAAATCACAGACAAGTCTGTTAAAAATCATTACAAAAATGGCTCAGAAAAGGGATGTTAGTCCTAAGAAAAATCATTTGTTTGCAGATTCCACTTGGTTTTATATTTTATTATCTAATGCAATGACTTAAGTGCCGAAATACTTTTTGAGGCCAGTGTAAAAGCAAAACAATTTATTATGTAGAGATCGAGAATGACTGTTTCTTTAATATTATCTGAAAATGGATTCCATCAAATGAATCAATAAAGAAAAAAAATGCGACATAACTCCATTTACAGAATTTCTGTCAATTTTGTTCATCATTGAAATGCTTTTACCTTCAAGTGCATCCGCCACCTCTATATATGACTGAATGAAAGCCATACAGACAGCATCCCCTAGAGGACAAAAGTGGATATATCAGGGTAGATTCGTCTTACACATCAACTATAATAATAATACAAAAATAAAACTCACATTTAAAATAGAACAGCACCACTGTGACATCATTCTGTGTGACTGTTATTTGAAAAGTGTCTGAAGTGAGCTCAATAACAGACTCCAAATCCAGCATAAGATCACGGTCTCTGTACACAGACTCGGACACCTCATCATCGAGAATATCTGGATAAATTCAGCATCTTTAGAAGCAGTTCAAAACCACTTGAACCATTATACTAGTTAGCAATGACTGCATAGGTGGCATCCTACCAAGATCTGACCAATGTTCCTCATCTTCCTCTTCCTCTTCGGACTTGTGTTCTTGCAAAAGTTCTTCTTTGAAAAGTTTCACAACCCCTTCGGCGCTATTCAGGGTAAAATATTTCACATCCTGTTGAGAAAAGCTTTTGTTAAAAACAGATCTATCAAATAATCACAATCACACAACACATTCAAAGGTTAAACTGACCTCCTGTGGGAGTCTGTAAGCAGCGTTGTATTTCAGCGAAGTTTTCACGTTCGGACTGTCCCTGAAAAACGAAGAGGGAAAAAAAAAAAACTAATCAAAATCAAGAGGGAGATACTTTGTTGACTGAAAATAAGATCTGTGGAAGTCAGTTTGGAGATGTGTATTGGATGTTGTATGGATATATCAAAACTGACCCAATTTACTAAAAATAGTAAAAATGTCCCTACTCGTATTATGCACGAGTCATTATAGTGCATCCTTTGCCCAAAAACATTCCCTTTCATGATCTTCACCATAATGTAAAAACTTCCTATACTTATTTTTATTTCATGGGAAAATAAATATTACCAATAATATCAAATTTCTCCCCTCCAAATCAATTCCAGATAGATAAAAATCAAGAAACCCACCCTAACTTACTTGGTAACGACAATTAACAAGAGATAGTTAACATGTCTAACAATGATTAATACTTTTGTTTTTATTAATATTGGACAATGTTTCATTTTTTTATACGCTGAAACACTGTTAACATAGAAATGTGTAAATGTTAACATTAGTCAGTTGTAAACTAATTTGTCAATTTATTTATAAATGATTGTAGTAGGTATATAAAACTTTTTGGACATATATTAATGCTTTTATTCAGCAAGGATGCATTAAACTGATCAAGCGTGAACGTAAAGATATTTAAGCTTACAAAACATTTCTAATAAATGCTGTTCTTTTTATCTTTATATGCAAGAAAAGAATCTTGAAAAAATGTATCACGTTTTCTACAAAAATATTAAGCAGCATAATAAAATGTTATTTAATATAATATTACGCAGCTTAATAAAATATTAAGTCATGTTTTCAACATCGATAATGATAAGAAATGTTTTTGGATCACCAAATATTAGAATGATTGATTTCTGAAGGATCATGTGACACTGAAGACTGGAGTAATGATGCAGAAAATTCAGCTTTGCATCACAGAAATAAATTATGTTTTAAAATATACTAAAACAGAGAAAACTGTTCATTTTAATTGTAATAATATTTCACAATATTTCTGTTTTTACTCAATTTTTGAACAAATAACATCATAATCTTCACACCCTAAAAACCCACCTATAATTTGCAACCTAATGTCTTTGATATTTTTATTAATTATCATTGAGTGCTCATAATGTTGTAACAACTCTCGTTCTTTTTTGCTACCTTTTCAGACCGTAAAGAAAATTCAGCTTTGCATCACAGGAATAAATTATGTTTTAAAATATGTTCAAATAGACAACAAATATTTGAAATCATAATTTCTCACAATATTTATTTTTTATTGTATTTTTGAAAAAAAAAAAAAAAAAACATCTGACCAGTTAGTTTTATATACTTTAAGTATAACATATCTCTTATACAGTATATATAAGGTTTTATATACTGTATTTGTATATAACATATATTACATAATAGGCTATTTATAAAATGTGAAAGATTATAAACATTAACACAGACAATAATAAAAAACTAAATGTGACCCTGGACCACAAAACCAGTCTTAAGTCGCTGGGGTATATTTGTAGCAATAGCCAAAAATACATTGTATGGGTCAAAATAATAGATTTTTCTTTTATGCCAAAAATCATTAGGATGTTAAGTAAAAATCATGTTCCATGAATATATTTTGTAAATTTCCGACCATAAATATATTAAAACTTAATTGTTGATTAGTAATATGCATGGCTAAGAACTTCCTTTGGACAAATTTAAAGGCGATTTTCTCAATATTTTGATTTTTTTTGCACCCTCAGATTCCAGATTTTCAAATAGTTGTATCTCGGCCAAATATTGTTCTATCCTAAAAAATGGAAAGCTTATTTATTCAGCTTTCAGGTGATTTATAAATCTCAATTTCGAAAAATTGACACTTAAGACCAGGGTCACAAATAAATAATAAAAATAATAAGAGTAATAAAAAATATTTTTTGGTTCACAACATCCAATGCTTTAGCTAATTGCCGATTGTAAAGTGTTGCCCATGGAATCTTGTTACATGAATATATGAAATGCAGTATTGTTTTTGTTGCCGTCGTCAGTACCTGTGAATGAGCACTACTCCGACCTCCCCGCGGAGCTGCAGGGCGAGAGTTTGAGCGGTGGCCCGGTCCAGCTGCTGGGTTTGTGGCTGAGAGAACAGATACAGCACGGGCACACCGAGGTGCATATGAACCACATCTACGTCAGACGGGTCCAGCACTGCCTCTGTCTGCCAAAAAACAAGTCCACAATCAAACATAACAGATATGGAACTGAAGTGAGAATCAGAATTCCAACTCCTTTTTATTATATCTGGTATTAATGACAGGAAGTTGAAGATGCTTTCTCACCACTAGAGGTGCTTCCATCAGCTGCAGGAAGGTGTGTATGTTGATGGTGTTGAGTGGTTTCCTCATTGGAATGCTGGGACACGGATCAGACCGCCTGGACACACCTTTACAGTGCAGAAACCACAGCCGTGCTTGAGAAGAAGAGGGATCGACGACCCTGTGAAGGAGAACAGAAGATTCATTTGAGAGGCACTGAAGTACTTGAAGAATTTGTTATCATTTATATCAAATTGTCTAAATGTCTATTAATGCAATTAATGTTCATATATTGTGGTAGTTGGCAAGGTTTTTATAGTTAAATAAAACCATAAATTAAACCAGATTTTAAATTTGTAATCACATTTTTTGCTACTTGACGTAAAATAAACAAACTGAAATAATATAAGGTTTTTGCTATATTTTATTTAATTTATGTCTGTTATATATTACTTTTTCAAGTAAAAAAAAATGTGGTTACAAATGTAAAATGTGATCACATTTTATGGTTTTAGTTAACTATAATAACCCTGTCAACGACCACAAAATATTCAACAAGGCAACATTTCTCATTTTAATAAACTAAAACTAATAAATAAAATTATTAAAAACCACACAGACCTATTTAAAAATAAAACCACGTTTTAAAAAAAAATAAAAAATGACTAATCATACGACAAAATTACTAATCTAAACTAAAATTTAAGTGAAAACATAAAATATTACAATAAAATATCAACAAAAACTATAATAGAATAGCAATGATACAAAAATAACACTGGTCGTTGGATATCCAAACAAGTGATGAGAAGTTTAGAACAACTTTGGGAACACCTTGTGGCCATATTTTTCATAATTATAGTTGTCTATGGCAACATAAAAAATGTCATGCATCACATCTCTGTTCATTTTATGATTTGAGTACCTTAATAAGGACTGAAATTATATTGCTCCTTAGTAGAGGTCGACCGATTCATCGGTTTTGCCGATTAATCGGCACCGATAGTTGATTGGCGGAACTATCGGTTATCGGCAAAAATCAATGCCGATAGTTTTCCGGGTTGCGTCCGTTGCCGAGAAGGGTCCGCTGCCATTATACAGTACGAGAGCGGCCTCTAGAGGCGGAAATCACTTAACAGCACGTGTTGTTTGTTTTGACACGTGACACTGCGCGCTGCACAGAGCGGGAAACTTCAAACCTGCATTTAAATGCAGCCGACAGAAAATTCTGCCACGGAACAGAGCGCCATTCACATAGTTTTCCATTAAATTACATTATATTTGTCCCAAATCATTGTTAATGTACGTAATGACTTCACCCTAGGCTATGAATTATGTATTGTGCTCTTTCTGTGGCTCTAATAAAGTCTTTATGCTTCATATAGAGAGCTTTTTTTTTTTAAACACCGAACTTCAAACTCATTTATGCCACATTGTTCATTCTTGAAGCAAACTTATGTCCGTTTGGTGATTAAATAAACAGTTTTAGACCGCTGCTGGAATTGAAAGTGACGCGTCTGGTGTGTGACTTCTCCGAGAACGCATCGCAGGGCTCTACAGTGCGACCTTTTTTAAATAGTAAAGCTCTGTTTTAGTTTACCATTTTAAAAACTATCGGTTGATTAATCGGTATCGGCCTGTGTGGTCCAACCTAGCTATCGGTATCGGTAAAATCCACTATCGGTCGACCTCTACTCCTTAGAGTAATATAAAACTTACCCCATATGTTTTAGAACCAAAGTGCCAGTCGTCTGGACAAACTGGTATTTGGTTCCATACACAAACGCTGCCTCCATCAAAGCTCGGTGCTCTATCCCGACAAAAAAACAACAAGAGATATATAATATTGCTTCATTCCAACCAAGACAATGGACTATAGAGAATATAGAGATCCTACCTGGAAGGCCAAGCACTGGTATGTGGCTGACCACAATGTCACTGTTTTGTTTGGCTGCGCTCTCCACACGCAGCAGCTCAGCAGGTGTGTGCACATAACGGACTTCATTGAAGAGGACAGAGCTTTATGGAGGAAATAAGGCACACATTCAAAGGTCAACTGGACAAGGTCATCACTGCAGTTCCACCAGCCGAAATATCCACATCGTTAAATGTTGGTGGTGCTACTGTAAAAGTTTTAAATAAAGGAACTCACAAAAGCACATGAGAAACAATTGCATTGACGTCAAATACGGTATCGATGTCGAAACTCCTCAGGACCTCAGAGCCTCTGGAATGATAAAAGATAATAAAAGCTTTTGGGCCGTTCCAAACCTGTATGGAGTCAACGGATCATTTTTATATTTGTCAAAAAAATATATACTTGGCAAAAAATATACATAAACATTTGGCTAAATATCTCATGTTTCAACAATGAAAGATTTTGAATTGTTTTTAAAAGAAGTGTCTTAAGGCTGCATTTATCTGATCAAAAATAAAGTAAAAACAGTAATTTTGTGAAATATTTGTACATTATATAACAAAAAAAAATTTTTTATAACATTTTTTAACAACAACAAATAACTGTTTTATATTTAATATATTTTTAAATGTTACATCAAAGTGGAATTTTTTTTAGAAGCCATTACACAAGACTTCAGTGTCACATGACCCTTCAGAAATCATTCTAATATGCTGATTTGCTGCTCAAGAAACATTTCTTAATATTACCAATGTTGGAAACAGTTGTGCAACTTAATATTTTTGCGGAAACCATTAATTTTTCAGGATTCTTTGATAAACAGAACGTTCAAAAGTACACTTATTTGAAACAGAATCTTTTGTAACATTATAAATGACTTCACTGTAACTTTGAATCAATTTAATGAATCCCTGCTAAATAATTTCTTTCAAAAATCTTACTAACCCCAACATTTTGAATGTATATAATGATGTGAGGGTAAAGTTCATAAACGTTTACCTGAACAAGTATGCCTTGGTCATTAGCTTTTCTCCTGTGCAGTAGTTTGCTATAGCATCTTTAGAACAGTTCACCTGTAAAAACAATCAGTCATTCAAGCTGATATTACTGCATTATAGTCAACCATCATGTACAAAATAACTAGACATCAGAAAGCTCCTTCTTCTGACATTCTGGTGAGACCTGAAATGAGATTTTGCTCACCTTCCCAACAGATATTCCATAGTCCTGTAGGGCATCAGCTGACATCTCAAGCTGCTCCATGAACAGTTTGATGGTTGGATTGACTGCAAGTAGAACTATAGCTTATGTAATAGCCTATGAACTTTAATAATTAACTTTATAAGTTTTTTGACACCTCAAATGCATTGATTCAGCAGATACGCTGATGTGCTGATCTGACAAATGACTCTTGCTTAGCTTTGCACATTGTGATAACGGTTCTGCAATCATCTGCAACACATTTATCAAAGTCTCACCATGATTTCCAAAGTACATAAAGGACGTCTTCCCTGTGTGCATCCTCTCCATGAAGCTCTGACTGGAATCTTCTGTCAGTTTGGAGGAACATTGCTCTGATGTTAGGCTAAATAAAAACGCAATAAAATAGACGATGCACATGGTGCCTACTTAATGAACCTTTAACTTACATCCATTTACATTAGTTCATATTAAGGATGAGCCCAGTAAAAACTGGTACACAAAGAATATATCCATATTCTGTCAAAACAACTCGCCTGGGCTGTGCTACTAAATGCATCAGTCATACCCTAACAAATTACATTTTTAAGGGCAACCTATTAAAAAAAAATATATATATATAGTCATTTTGACTATACAAAATCCAATAGGTTAATGTTTACCGGTCAGTGTTACAAATGTAAGTACTGAAAATCTACATCCTCGAACACTAAAACAACATGCGCAGACGTTGTCCAATTAAATTTGTGGGGAGGGTTTAACGGTGAGCTGAACACCAATCAGAAAGCTAAAAATACAAAGATATCCAGTGAGAAAACCAATGAGAATGAAGTAGGCGGAGGGCTCATGGCTCAGCAGCGAAAGTCGTTTGAAAAGCCTGTCATTTTGGCTCCAGTGTAACGGCCTGTTTCTATCCACCGCTATTTCAACTGAGAGCCAATATGGCGACTAAGGCGCGTTGGTTTCCAGCTTCGTCCTATTGGCCAGTACGTGGGGCCCGAGCGTGATCGCTCGCTACATTTGATAATCGCTTTTTTTTAACGAGTTGTTTTTCTTTGCTCGGATGGAGCTGCCTTGCAGAGATTTGGGGATTTTTTTTCCCTATACTTATTTGCTTTTCATTCCTTTCTTACAAAACATGCATTGCATGCATAAACCACAGCTTTGTACACCCGTCAATTTATAAACAAATTATCCAATTATTTTGCATACTGTTATGTTAGCTATTAAAATAAAATCTTACAAATGTAACCACTGCAAGCTCACAAAAACAACATGCGCAAACGTCCAAGCATTATTTCAAAACAACAATGCCGATACTCTGAAAATTAAAAACGTAGAGATCCAGAGGCAGGACACCCAAAAGACAAATGATTGGTTTCTCAAAAAAGTAGGCGGCAGTGTAAATTGCTTTTCGGCGAACGTACTTGAAAAGCCTCTCATTTTGGCTCGAATGTAACAGATTTTTTTCCATTCAGCACTATTCAGCCGAGAGCCAACATGGCGACAGAATCGCGTCAGATTCTAGCCTTTTCCCATTGGTCAGTAGGCGGGGCCAGAGCAGCAACACTAGCCAGCTGATCGCTTCTTTTCTAGCGCTAGAGTTGGTTTTTCTTAGTTCGGAGGGAGCTGCTTTGCAGAGATTGGGGACTTTGCTGTTATTTTTTAATTGTTTGTTTTCCACATCTTGCTTATAAACATCCGAGAATTGCTTTAAAGTTTATTCCATACGACAACAACTTAGGGCAGCCTGTAGTTTTTCATTTTCAGCTCATATAGTCATTTGTAATTAAGTTTGACGTTATTCAATTGCTCCTAATTTCAAAACGTCTGCATGAAAAGTTTCATGGGAAGGAAAACGATAGAGCGTTGTGGATAAGTCGACGTGATAACGAGCATCCCGTCGATATGTTGTTTTTACTGGAAAACCAGGTCAGTGTCAGTGTTTGGACGGACTCATCCTCCGCCGAACTGATCCAGGCTGCGGTTCCCCCGTCTGTGCAGCTCGGTCTCACGGTTCTCTACACGGTTTTGTATTCGCTGCTCTTCGTGTTTGTTTACCTGCAGCTCTGGTTGATTCTGCACTACGGACACAAGCGCTTCAGCTACCAGAGTGTTTTTCTCTTTCTGTGTTTGCTCTGGTCGGCTTTGAGGACGACACTATTCTCTTTCTACTTTAAAAATGTTGTTCAAGCAAACCAGCTTCAGCCTTTGCCGTTCTGGCTCCTGTATTGTTTTCCAGTCTGCCTGCAGTTCTTCACTCTGTGTCTGCTCAACCTTTATTTTGCTCAGGTAAGTCCCACTTTGCTGTTTCCCCAATTTGTTTTTGTTTTTGTTTTTGTTTTGCAATGTATTACACACCCTCAAAACGCGTCTTTATGATGGTTGGTGGTCTAATTAACATACAAAATCAATGTAATTTGTTATATAGAGAGAATATGAATCCTTTTGCATTTAGTTAGTGTTCCATTTCTATGCAACTCGCATCTAAGTTGGTCCCTCCCACCAAATGTGTTTACTTCATGTGACTGACTTGGAGCTTCATGCTGTAATTGCGATTAAAAGCATTGTAATATTGTCATACAGGCAAATTATTTTGTTTAAGACATTTAGAGACATTCATCATGTTCATGATACTGGGACAAGAGCACAGCTGGAGGTCATCAGTTTCTGTTCAAGTCCCTCTGCTTGGCCACAACAGTGCAGTTCACAGGACAGTCTGAATGAGGACTATTATTGCCACTTTTGGTCCATCCTTCCACCCTTTGTAAAGTCTTGGCCGTCTGTGAATGCAAAACCTCATCATGCAGGGGATGAAATATTGTTCATTTAATCTCCAAAGCTTTATGCACTGGAGAACAGAACATTACAGGCCCTTATTCTAGAAATTTTCTTAGTTCACAAAAATTACATTATTGTTATCATTTACGCATGTCCATGTCAGTCCAAACAAAGCTGTTTGATTTTCTTTATTCTGTAGACCACAAAAAGGGATGTTTAGAAGTATGTCCACGCTGCTCTTTTCCATACAGAGAAAGCGAATAGTGACCAAGGGCTGTTCTGTCATGCTCCAAAAAGCACCATTAAAGTAACATAATAGTAGTCAGTACAACTATTGCACTATATTCCAAGTCATTGGATGTCAGATAATGGTTTTGTGATAGAAACTGACAAAAATGGTAGAGCTACAGGCATCCTGTACTTCAAAAAGTAGAGTATATCAATAGCAAAGTCATGGGTTTGATTCCCAGTGCATTGTAAGTCACAAATCTCCTTTGCGATTTGAATATGCACTTATATTCAAAGTCGGATGTAATATCTTGATGCACCATATCTGAATAGGTGCAAATGTGAATGAGATATTCAGAACTGCATACAATCTGTATTAAATACATTTATTTTGGTAGCTTGAAAACCCCTGGTCACCATTCATTTTCTTTTTATGAAAAACAGAAGTGTTATTCTGCTAAACTTCTCTTTTGTTCCTCATTAGCAAGAACTATTCCTTTAAAATATAGTAATTTAAATGTCTAATAAATGAGAGGGTAGTTTATATAATGTCTTGTTTCACTTCTTTGGTTGAATGCCACCATAACTGTTATGGTGAAATATTTGGTTTTAATCTAAATTTAATCTTATTATTCATGTCCAAACTCAACAAATGTGTGCTTTGCCCTTTCCGTTCTGTCCGACATCACCCCGTCTCTGATATTACTCTAAACTTGCTTATATTGCATTTTATTTCGTCCGTAGTCAGCACAGAGAGCTGTGGCACAATCAAACCTGACTGACAGGCCCTGCAGTCCTGTTAGATTTATTGACAGCTTTGTTTTATGCAACCACCGTTTATGCCTGTCTGCAGCCTTTCCCCTTACACCCACATTAAGTTGCAGAGGGTTGCTCGAGATAGCTGGTCTTTGTTTGTGCGTATTCCTCGGGAGATATTTGAGATGTGGGCATCGTACCGTCACTGCCTGAACAGTGCGAGTTGGCATTTGAAGGTGCGAGCCAATCAGAGGCACCTGCTGCAAGAGCATTACATCACCCTGCTCAATCCTGTACTATTCCAGGCACAACACAAGGGGTGTGCAGCATTCTGTTCTGAGTACAGCCACCGCACAGACAAAGACGCCGAGCACCCCGACTCCGAAATGTCAGCCAAAAACAAAATCACATCGGTGGGGTACTGTACCCGTATGGGGTACGTATCCGAATGAGTCATTTGTGTGGCCATGAACGCCGTGTTGTGATCTAGTGCTCTGTCCACTCAGTAATGACCAAATGACCACTATTTTAACTCGGCTGTTTGCCCCACATTAATTTTCCTTGGTAATTGGATGCAGTGATTGATGTTTCATGCTAGTTGCTGCAGAAACGGGTTAGCTGGGTGTCATATAGGAAGATCGCATCAGTTGTTTTGTAGCTAGTTCGAAAAGGAAAAGCAGCATTATGTACAATATATATCTCTGCTGTAAACATTTTACACACATCTACAAACAAATATTATATTTGATAAAGAATCTTTTAAATAATTTATTTTG
>NW_015627233.1:85443-89655 GCF_001515625.1 Sinocyclocheilus rhinocerous
ACACACACACACACACACACACACATATATATATATATATATATATATATATATAATTTTATACTTTGCAAGTGTTGAGTCGTATTTTACAGTTTTCCTATCCGTTCTTCCTCTGTCTTCCAGTTCCCTGAGGTGGCACCAAAGTGATGACCAATTAATTTTTCAAATTACACTTTCAGCAACTCTTGTGTGTGAAGGAAACACATTAAAGGCGTGTATACTGTGAACGCCAACTGTTTACGTGAAGCAGAACTCCCCCATGAATCACACGTGTGATTTCTGCATGTAGGAGTGTGTGTGTGTGTAATGCATCACATGAGACCTCATCAGCAAAGCCCTGCAAAGAAAAAAGATGGGCCATTTTCCCCTCCTGTATGTTTTCTGCTCTTAATGCAGTTGGTGGCACATTGTCGGCAGTTTTTGGTGCTGTCTGCGTGTTATTTTAAACATAATTTCACACGTATAAAAGAAGGTTCCAGGTTCAAAACATGCAAAAATGTAAAAATATTTAATGGCATCTGTGGCATGCTGTCAGTTATGTAATACAATAATTTGACTTGTCCCTCAGTTTACAAAAATCCAATACCATTACCAAAAGTCCTGCATCTCATGCAAAAGTTGCATCTTATCGGCTCTACATGGTCATGACAGGAGTTGAAAAATTGTCTGTCACTTGGCACAGATATGTGTCAAAATGTTTTAATGTTTTTGAAAAGTATTTTATGCTCACCATGGCTGTTCAAAATAGACTAGAACAATAATATTTTGAAATATTATTACAATTTAAAATAACTGTTTTCTATTGGAATGTATTTTAAAATGTAATTTATTCCTGTGATGCAAAGCTGCATTTTCAGTATTTAGTGTCACATGATCCTGCAGAAATCATTTTAATATACAGATTTGGTGCTCAATGTCTTATTGTCAGTGTTGAAAATTGTTGTGCTGCTTAAAGGCAGAGTAAGTGATTTTTCAAAAACACTTTAGAAAACTGATTCGGGCCGAATCGCAAAACAAACTTGTAGCCAATCAGCAATAAGGGGCGTGTCTACTCGTGATGTGGAGGAGAGCGCGTTCAGTGCATGGGACGGACATTAGCCGAGCCGAGCGACAGAAAGATAGAGATGGCGGATAAAAAACAAAAGAGGAAAACGTCTGCGGAACGATAAGGCAAGAAGTAGGACCCGTGTAAATATCGGATCAGCTTTCCAGCGCTGGAGAGAACTCAAGGAGCGGAGGCCTGCGATCGGACGCCGAGGTTGCTATGTTTCTTCTCAGTAGGTGAGTAACACCGTGTCTACAACAGCTAAAGTCTGCCTACACTGGACTCAAACGACCGTTGAAAACCATTTGAAATGTGTGTCAGCACATCATAAATAGAACCCGGCAGCAATTTTCTGTCGGGATTTGTTGCGCCGTGCCGCTCACGTCCGTAGACACGGTGTAACATTGGTTTTGCTTTGTTTCACAGAACTAATCGTTGCCTGGGTTGCGTACGTATATGTGGGGCAGAGCTATCAAAATAGAGGCAAGACCCTTTTGGGGTAGGGGCGTGTTTGTTTTGGTGATTTCAAATATCAACATTGGCTACCAGAAATCACTTACTCTGCCTTTAATATTTTTGTGGAATAGTATAAACATATTAATAATAATCACTGACATTTGAACAGTAGTGTATCATGTTTAAGGACAAGTAGCTATGCTTCCATAACACCATGTATTTTAATGTTTATTTATAAACATTTTATTACATCATAGATATTCATTATAAGTGCATTAATGTACATGCAGTTTTGCTTGTTTTTTACAAACTAGATGACAAATCCAAACCATGCTTTCAATAGAGCTTAACTTATTTTAAATGCAGAACATTCCATTAATAAGGGTATACAGATTTCAGTTACAAAAAAACAAAACAGAAAAGTAGTTATGTAGTAATACGGTTGCGTAAGTTCACTTATTTAATCAAGTGTTTTCTATTATTTAATATATAGTTTTCAAAGAATGACATGTCCTTGATGTTGCTAATGGTCTCTTGACCATAAAAGTCTCTGTGCATGACATTTCTTCACATTTAGCACGTCAAACCACAGAGTCATGGCTTGTTTCTGCAATTGTATCAGCCGGGAGAGTCTTATTAATTCAGTTTGCCGAGGAATCTTTATAATGGCCAGCCAAACAGAGGCATCACCCCCACGCAGCTCCATTACAGCTTATTGGAATGTTGTTTTCTTATTCCACGCTCGCCCTCTTTGTCCTTGTAAACCATCCGTAGATATGCAAGTTTGGTGTAGATCATTATGGCATTAGGTGGACGCATGTTCCTCACTGCTATTTACACTCCTCCAGTGCTTTTGTAAACTCATATTTGGGGCCAAGTCACATGATCGGGATCAGTAACAGAAATGTGCTGCCTAATTTGTTTAACAAACTTAGGCATCTGTTTGATATGTTCATTGGCTGCCTGGTCTTGACTGGAATGAATCACATTTCGCCCTTTGACAGCTGACTTGGAGAAGTTTAGGCTGGAATTTGTTTTGGGCTAATGATTTTAGCAGTTGTGCTGTTGTGTCAGGAGAGGTTCGGGACGGCTGTTGTTAATCTGTAACTAGGCCACAGTTTCTTTGGCAGGGATCTCTAGGTACTGTAGACCTGCTTGTCATGTAAATGGAAGAAGGGGGTAACGAGGACAGTCCACAAGAGCATTGAAGGAAAACAGCCATTTAATCCTCCTGCTTCCTAAATTAGCCACTTGTTTGTTCCTGGTAAATACAGTTGTTGTGGGATGAATTTGACTCATATACTATGTCGCTATCTTAAAGGGGCCATGTTGTATTCTTTTTTGCAGTGTTTTTCCCTGATGCCCACTTGTTATTTTCGGTGCAAGACACCATGACTAGTTAACGTTTTTTACATTTACCACCCTCATTTTCCTTTAAGACTAAACAGACTATTTTTGCTACTGTACCTTTAAGACAATCTAAATTATGTATTATTATTATTGTTGGAATATGTAAGAATGTTTTTTTTTAAAGAAGCCTCTTATGCTCACCAAGGCTACATTTATTTGATGAATAAATAATAACAAATATCTAAGCAAATAAATAACATTGTGAAGTTTTCTATTTTAAGATATTTTTAAGATATATATTTTTTTAATTTAAAATTAATAAAATTCCAATTAATTATGCTGTTTTTTCAGGATTCTTTGAATAGAAAGTTATAAAAACAGCCTTTATTTGAAATAATCTTTAATAAGTGTTTACTGTCACTTTTGATCAATTTAATTAATACTTTCTGAATAAAACAGGGTCTACTAAATGAATAAAATATACATTTTAAAATATACTATTTTATTTTATAAAAAATGTATTAAAATTTTAAATTTTAAAATATACATTATCATAATAAATAGCCTAAAAGCTATTCAAGGACTACAAGCCACAAACTCTTGAATTGATTTCACATAGTCTATTAAGTATGCTGTTTATCTAGTGTCACGTTATCTAGTATCTTAGTGTGGCATCACGTGAAAGTGTAACCCTTATGATTTCAGTTACCACAGCATGTTTATTCACACTTTTCTTAATGTTTCTCTTTAGTCGCCTGTTCATATTTTTGTGGAGGTTTGTGTTTGCTGGCTCCAGACCTTATACAAGCATTTGTGTCATGGACATGAAAGTATGACTCATTTGGCATGGGCTTTTGTGAAGAAATAATTTCTGCTCCCCAAACACACATTTGCCCGCTTGAATGACTGCAAGCTAATCAGAATCAAATAGGCTAGATAGTGGGAATGATTGTGCCAAGGGTTGCTAAACAGGTTTCTTTAAGACGGTTGACAAAAGCTATAGATTGTTTTTATTTTATTACCTGGGCTAAAAAGTAGTGGTCATACAATAGGTCAGTGTTTTGGTGCTGTTTTTATTGTGGTATTGGGTGTGAGTTGGTAAAGCCTGCAGTTTGGGCATGAAGTTGGCGTGCCTTAACCTGAAAACTGTTCATCATTGCTGTTTTGCATTCCTGTTGTCCTGAGTAGCCTGGCGTTTGACTGCTAGCATAGTCCGCTTCCACGTAAAGACTATGACATTTAAAGTTATCAACTACAGTTTTGTTATACATGACTTAAGCCAAAATTTATAGAAGCCCATGTCTGACACATAAGAAAAAAAAATCATGTTTTTTTGTCATCATAATTATTAATATCTCATA
>NW_015627233.1:90962-97535 GCF_001515625.1 Sinocyclocheilus rhinocerous
TTTGTTTTGGGCTAATGATTTTAGCAGTTGTGCTGTTGTGTCAGGAGAGGTTCGGGACGGCTGTTGTTAATCTGTAACTAGGCCACAGTTTCTTTGGCAGGGATCTCTAGGTACTGTAGACCTGCTTGTCATGTAAATGGAAGAAGTGGGTAACGAGGACAGTCCACAAGAGCATTGAAGGAAAACAGCCATTTAATCCTCCTGCTTCCTAAATTAGCCACTTGTTTGTTCCTGGTAAATACAGTTGTTGTGGGATGAATTTGACTCATATACTATGTCGCTATCTTAAAGGGGCCATGTTGTATTCTTTTTTGCAGTGTTTTTCCCTGATGCCCACTTGTTATTTTCGGTGCAAGACACCATGACTAGTTAACGTTTTTTACATTTACCACCCTCATTTTCCTTTAAGACTAAACAGACTATTTTTGCTACTGTACCTTTAAGACAATCTAAATTATGTATTATTATTATTGTTGGAATATGTAAGAATGTTTTTTTTTAAAGAAGCCTCTTATGCTCACCAAGGCTACATTTATTTGATGAATAAATAATAACAAATATCTAAGCAAATAAATAACATTGTGAAGTTTTCTATTTTAAGATATTTTTAAGATATATATTTTTTTAATTTAAAATTAATAAAATTCCAATTAATTATGCTGTTTTTTCAGGATTCTTTGAATAGAAAGTTATAAAAACAGCCTTTATTTGAAATAATCTTTAATAAGTGTTTACTGTCACTTTTGATCAATTTAATTAATACTTTCTGAATAAAACAGGGTCTACTAAATGAATAAAATATACATTTTAAAATATACTATTTTATTTTATAAAAAATGTATTAAAACTTAAAATTTTAAAATATACATTATCATAATAAATAGCCTAAAAGCTATTCAAGGACTACAAGCCACAAACTCTTGAATTGATTTCACATAGTCTATTAAGTATGCTGTTTATCTAGTGTCACGTTATCTAGTATCTTAGTGTGGCATCACGTGAAAGTGTAACCCTTATGATTTCAGTTACCACAGCATGTTTATTCACACTTTTCTTAATGTTTCTCTTTAGTCGCCTGTTCATATTTTTGTGGAGGTTTGTGTTTGCTGGCTCCAGACCTTATACAAGCATTTGTGTCATGGACATGAAAGTATGACTCATTTGGCATGGGCTTTTGTGAAGAAATAATTTCTGCTCCCCAAACACACATTTGCCCGCTTGAATGACTGCAAGCTAATCAGAATCAAATAGGCTAGATAGTGGGAATGATTGTGCCAAGGGTTGCTAAACAGGTTTCTTTAAGACGGTTGACAAAAGCTATAGATTGTTTTTATTTTATTACCTGGGCTAAAAAGTAGTGGTCATACAATAGGTCAGTGTTTTGGTGCTGTTTTTATTGTGGTATTGGGTGTGAGTTGGTAAAGCCTGCAGTTTGGGCATGAAGTTGGCGTGCCTTAACCTGAAAACTGTTCATCATTGCTGTTTTGCATTCCTGTTGTCCTGAGTAGCCTGGCGTTTGACTGCTAGCATAGTCCGCTTCCACGTAAAGACTATGACATTTAAAGTTATCAACTACAGTTTTGTTATACATGACTTAAGCCAAAATTTATAGAAGCCCATGTCTGACACATAAGAAAAAAAAATCATGTTTTTTTGTCATCATAATTATTAATATCTCATAATTTCATCTGTTTGTCATAATTTTGACAATTTCTTATGACTATCTCATAATTTCATATTTTGTCAATTTAGCCATTTATCTCATAGCTATGACTTAGTATCTCATAATTTAATCTTTTTTTATTAATTTTAACTTCATGACAATTACTTATCTCATAACGATGACTATCTCATCATTTAATCTTTTTTTTAATTAATTTTGACTTCATGACAATGACTTATCTCATAACGATGACTATCTCATCATTTAATCTTTTTTTGAAGAAAAAAATCACGATTTTTGTCATAATTATTACTAACTCATTTCAACTTTTTGTCATAATTTTGACTTTTTATGACTTGGCATCTCATAATCTCATCTTTTGGTATTACTTTTGACTTTTCATATAGGCCTAATTATGACTTGGTATCTCATAATTTGGCCTTTTTGCCAATTTAGCTTTTTATCTTATGATGACTATCTCATAATTTAATCTTTTTGTATTAATTTTGACTTCATGTCATAAGTATGACTTAGTATCTCATAATTTTGTCTTTTTATTAATTTAGCTTTTTTGATCTCATATTGATGACTACCTCATAATTTAATCTTTTTTTGGGGGGGAAATCATGTTTTTTTTGGTCATAATTATTACTAACTCATAATTTCAGCTTTTTGTCATAATTGGACTATTTCTTATGACTCACTGTCTCATAATTTCATATATTTGTCAATTTCACCTTTTATTTTATAACTGTGATTTAGTATCTCAAAATTTCATCCTTTTGTCAATTTAGCTTTTTATCTTATAATGATGACTAACTCGTAATTTAATCTTTTGACTTTTCATGTCATAATTATGATTTACCAGAGCATTATTTTTTTTTTTACTTGTGTTTCTATTTAGACAAATTAGACAGAACTTGGAGAGCAGAACATTTACTTGTTGCTAAATGTTTCAAATAAAGCTTCTGAATATCGTTACACTGCTATTTTTCAAAAGCACTCCTTGTAGCAGCATAGAAACCCACTGTTTCCTTGAATGATTAAAAAAAAATTCAGCCTGACTTTCGGAAATTGTTGGAACTGTATGGAATAGTTTGGCTCTTAACCATCCCAATGCGTCTGAATTTGTAGGCCTATTTTCTGTTTTGACCTGCTCTGACTTCACACAGGATACAGGACCTCCATCACTCAGATGTGTTCAGTGAGGGCTCTCAAACACAATCTTGTACAAAAACTAGTATTAAGTATTAAGCAGACCAGAGGGACGCGTTCCAGTTTTGTTTCCCAGTGTAGGTAGATGAATCATTGGTTTTAAATCTCCTCAGGGCCCTCTTGACATGAGACACTGAAGGGTTGCAGGGTTGTGTTCTGATTACCAAGGAGGAAAATAGGAAATTATGAGCTCAACCATGTAAACATTGTCAGAAGGCCTCAGTGTCGGTTCAGATGAAAGCTTTCGTTCTATTTGGTTTGGTAAATCGGTCATGTGCACTGAGCAGTTGCATGTGATCTCCTGTCAGGCTACGCATGCTAGAGCCATATCTCTTGTTCTTTACAAATTTTTTACAAACTTGTAGACAAAACCTGTTTGGGTTTTTGTTAGGGCAAGTAAGTTTTATTTATTTTTATTGAAAAAAATAAAAATGTTATGTGGAGCTGCAATCTTTGAATTTTTTTGCTTAGCAATTTTTAGCAATAAACTAAAAAATAAATATCTAAATGAAATATAAAAAAGTATAAAATAAAAAGACGACATTAATATTACTTTAAAAAAAGTTATTTGTCTATGTTAGACAATAGTTTATCAAATATATAAGAAAACAGCAAGTGTTTTATGGCTGTAATATTTCATAATAAAAGTAATTAGTGGACTGTGTAAATCATGAAAAGTTTGCTTAATAGTTTAATAAAATGTCTTGCATGAGTTTAGCGTCATGAGTAGCAATAACATTTCACACCATCGGTAAAAGAGGAAGAAGCTTAGTCTCATGACACCGAACCGCAGCATTATGCACTTTCAAAAGCATGACTCAGTTTGATGTGGACGTCTCATGGTAAAAATACATTTAAGGAACTGAGACAAACATCTGCATATGGGTCACAGAAAGAGCTTGCATATCACCCCTTTGAAAAGACTGCTGTCTGCTTCCTTTTTTTGTCCTTTTCTGTGACTGGCCCCAAGTAGCTGGCATTTGTGAGCTGAGTGCTTATAAAAGTCATGAGTTTACATTTTATCCCAACCAAAACATGTCTGTCATCTCTCAGAATACAGGCCTATCCATATTCATTTGCTCTCTCGCTTGTTTTTTTCTTTTTAATTCCATTAAAAACTTTAAAAAAAAACTTTTCACTTTTTTTTAACAAACAAATAAATAATTACAAAATATTTTTACATTGAAAATTGGCATTACATAGGTCTAGAATATCACTAATAACCGCTTATAACATCCTAGCATTCTGGAATTGTTTTGCAGTGAGCTTTTTTTCAGAGAATGTAAAAATAATTTTTTTCTTAGCTTTTTTTTCTTATCTGATCTGTACCTTTCTCCACCTTGTGACAAACAAAACTTGTAATATCTGTAATATCTGCTAGCAGGCAGTGCCTGTGTTGAACGTGGAGCGTGCTGACCTTGTTTTTGCCTGTAAAACCGTGTGGTTTGGGGTGGGAAGCGGAGAGCAGATAGATAGGAGCTTTTAACGCTGCCTTTTCTCGGTGAAAGCACAGCGCTCAGGGCGCCACGGGTCCCTTGAGCCTACCGCTCTCTCGTGAGATGACAAACGCGAGGTGCAGTTTGCTGTGTTTATTTTTAGAGACTTTCTTCTGTTTAACTCTGAATCATGCTGTGCCGTGTCCCGGTGGAGTCTGCGTTACATCTGCTGACAGGGAGACACATGAGGAAAACACATATGAACACGCACGATTCACAACACAACACAAGTATTGACTACTGCACCTTTTTATCTCTGCTATAGTTTCTTTGTTAAATTAGATGTATTTTGCACTTTAAGCATTTGATGTCTTCTCAGAAAGCTTGTAATAATGTTAAATGAATAGTTCACCACCCTACATTTTGTGATAATTTTCCACCCTCTTTATTCCTCAAAATTAAACAGGCTGTTTTTGCTTATGAATTAATACTTTTATTCAGCAAGGACATGATACAGATGATCAAATGTGACTTTTTTTAATATTGTGTTTTTGCCAAACTTATTTTTACTTGTTTCAAAAGGGAATAAATCAGTAAATAAATAATTTAAAAAAACAACAATTTAAAAAAATTTTTTTTTATAAAATTGGTTTAATAAATAATTTTTGTTTATTTATAAAAAATGCACTTATATATGTCTAGATAGCAGAATATCAGAGACTTTCATGGCTCTTTTTTTTTTAAAGGAATTAATACTTTAATTCAGCAAGGATGCAATAAACTCATCAAAAGTGACAGTAAAAACATTTATAATGTTACAAAAGGTTCATCTTTTGATATTTCTATTCAACATAAAAAATCCTGAAAAAATGATATCCATCAAACTATTAAGCTGCACAACTTTTTCAGCATTGAAAATAATAAGAAATGTTTCTTGAGCACCAAATCATCATATATAAAAATAATATCTGAAGGATCATGTGACACTGAAGACTGGAGTAATGATGCTGAAAATTCATCTTTGTATCACAGGAATAAATTACATTTTAAAATATATTAAAATAAAAAACATTTAAATGATAATATTTCACACTATCACTGTTTTTACTGTATTTTGGCTAAACTTCCCATTAGCAATGAATTAGCAAGTTGCCGAAAACTGTAAATAGAGATCTATATTGAATGTAAATATGGAGGTCCATATGTTGATCATGTCATAACCATGATGATTTTTATATGACCTTTTTAAAGCTATGTTTTCAGTAATTATATGGCTGGAAGGGAGAGAGAGCTTTGCAATGTGAGCATTAGCATATGACTGCATAGTGCTTTTATTTTAAAAGAGTAAAGTAATGCTGTGTACTGTTTAATTTTACTACTAAACAGATGAAAAATTATATTTGTCCATTTTTATTCACGTAATGATTGAATTCATTGAAAGGTCATCATGAATTCATCAAGGAAGTTACTTAATTCTTCATGAAACCTTCAAATTCAGTTCTAAATCACTGCATATGCTCTGCCCTAACAACATGGCATCTGTTCTCAATTTGCACATGTGCCACTGATGTCTGTCAAGCGTAGCCTGTCAGACAGGTGTACTCCAGTTAGTGAATGTCCACACTCTCTTGGTGTGTTCAGCTGTTTTCCACCTGAGGCCTCTTGTTACTTATGAGCAATGCTGGTTCAGTTACACAGACATCCTTTAAAAACCAACAGTTTTTCCTGTAAATTTTGGAGGTTTGTCATAATAATTCTGTGTTCACAGAGATCACTTGATTCAGTGATTTTTCTGACCTTCTCATTGTGGTCTACAATCTTTGAGTGTTTCATTGCATCATCAGCCATGTAACTAGAGAAGAACAGGACTAGGATCCTGCATGTGTGCGATCAGGAATGTAGACATGTCGTGTGAGTTTTCACTGTTGTTTCTTAAATGAAGAACCTAGTAAATTCCCTTGCCTTATTGGAAATTTGTTTTCACTTGTGCTCTTTTCAAGTTCATAACACATCAGGTTCATAACACATTTCACTGTGTTCTGTCCAATTTCATCATGGTACTTATGTTTTGTGTCACAAATCTCACATTTTTATGACAAAATCAGATTTTTCTTAAGATTTTCAGTAGGTACTGTAGTTTGTAAGTTACAGAAGTGCGCAGGACCCCAACTTCAGCATAGCGTTTGTAATGATTTAAAGGGGTCATATGATGCGATTTAAATTTTTCCTTTCTCTTTGGAGTGTTACAAGCTCTTGGTG
>NW_015627233.1:97617-124497 GCF_001515625.1 Sinocyclocheilus rhinocerous
CTGCAACGCAAGACAGTATAAGTCATTATAATCCGGAATTATGTCCCCACTGGATGCAACAAATCCCTCGTTTATAATGGGTTTTAATGTTTTTGTCTCGTCGCTCTGGCCGGGACACGGCATCAACAGTATGGTAAGGGGCGTAACATTTCCGTCACACGCTTGAGGTATTCGGCCAATCACAACGCACTGGATAGCTGGCCAATCAGAGCACACCTCGCTTTTCAGACCGATGAGCTTTGTAAAAATCGACGCGTTTCAGAAAGGCGGGGCATAGAGGAGAAACAATAATGTACAGTATGTGGAAAATAATGTGGTTTTTTTACCTTAAACCGCATAAACACATTTCATTACACCAAATACACAAAATAATGTTCTTTTTAGCAGCATCATATGACCCCTTTAAAACTAATTGTAAATGAATAAGATGTTAAAGAGTTTAATGAGAAACTATATTTAAATATTTCAGATGCTGACTAGCAGCAGCAGTATGGTTTAGTCAGCTAGGCCTATTTGACTAGTTTTGCACAGGGTACTTGTTACCATTGTTTGTTTGTTTTAATTGTGTCATGAATTGTCATGACGGAAAAAAACTGTAGGGCTAGACTTGAATGAATGAATGAATGATGTACATATAACATTTTGACTCTCTAAATGTTTTTTGTAGTTGTATATATTAATCACTGTATCCTTTTTCATCTAATTTAATTTTCCAAGTTTCATGTGAAACTCAGACCCTATAAACTTTTCAGTAGGTGCAGAAAGCTACAGGTGAGGTCTGTTCCTGTTTCAGTACTGCTGTGGTTCATATTGTACAGAGGTTAACATGACAGAGCTTAAAGAAAGCCCTTAATGCCCTAGTATCATTACTTTGAAGTTTGTGGTCATGCATGTGTTCATACTAACAATTAAAAGTTTGTGTTGGTAAGATTTTTTTTTTATGTTTTTGAAAGAAGTCTCTTATGCTCACCAAGGCTGCATTTATTTGATCAAAAATACAGAAAAAAAAAATATTACAATTCAAAATAACTGTTTTCTAGTTAGTTTAATACATTTAAAAATGTAATTTATTCCTGTGATGGCAAGACTGAATTGTCACATTCAATCAATTTAATTAGTATTTTCTGAATAAAAGTATTACTTTCTTTAAAAAAAAAACCAGAATCTTACTGATCTGTCTTTTGAATGGTAGTTTATATGCTAGAGTGTATCATCTGCTAATGGATGTTTTGATCAATTTAATGTGTCTTTTCTGAATAAAAGTATTAAAAAAACCTTACTGACCTCTATTTTTGAATGGTAGTGCATATGTTGATATTACCTGCTAATGGATGTTATGGACTTTGTGTGAACTACATGAAGGCCATGTCAGAGTGAAAACAGTCCATGAATGCTTATCAGTGACGGTTGTGCAAGCTTCTGTAGTTGTGCTTACCTTGAGTTGACCTTACGGCTAGAGTTGCAAAGGCCTTAGGTATAACCAATAACTTCCACTGGTTATTGAACTCTTGGGCTGTTTGCTTAACCAGGAGATGTTTCTGTTTAAACAAACTCAGATAGCCTGGTCCCTGGTCATCCTTATCTTTGCATTAGCACAAGCTAGTCATCACTTGGCCTGTGAGCAGGCTTGAAGTACAGATAGCAGACGTTTCTTGGTGAAAACGTTTTTTTCTGTACTGATAATACCTCTGCTCAAGAGATAGAGTTTGACCTTGTCATGTTTGTAAGTAATAAAAATCTTTCTATGTCCTTTTCCACAGGTGATTTTCAAAGCCAAAGCTAAATATTCACCGGAACTCAATAAGTACAAGTAAGAGATTTTCTTTCCTAGCTGTGAGGGCTGTGAATGAATTAAAGGGATAGTTCACCCAAAAATGAAAATTCTGTCATTAATTACTCACCCTCATGTCATTCCAAACCCACAAGACCTTCGTTCTTATTCAGAACACAAATTAAGATGTTTTTGATGAAATCCAAGAGCTTTCTGACCCTCCATAGACAGCAATGCAACTGAAAGTGTAGTAAGGAAATCGTTAAAATAGTCCATGTGACATCAGTAGTTCAACTGCAATTTTACGAAGAGAATGCGAGAATACTTTTGGTGTGCAAAGAAAACAAAAATAATGACTTTATTCAACCATTCTCCTCCTCCTAATCACATCTTCCGGCATTATTGACACATGTGCGTTCTACATCAGAACGCTGCCGTTATTATTGCTTTCTTTAAGCACAAAAACTCACGTCACATGGACTATTTTAACAATGCCCTTACTACCTTTCTGGGCCTTAAACGTGTCAGTTGCATTGCTGTCTACTAGGGATGTAACGATACACTCAGAGCCTGTTGAAAATCAATATAAATATGTGATGATTCAAATCGGTTGAGATGTTAAACAAAACGTGGGGGTAGGCATTTATATGAATGTATCTGAGAGGAACTGACTGTCTTTAGAAAAGTTTAGATGGTATTTTCTTTTCATCTTGCTTCCGTATGAAGTTGTGTTCATACGCTTTGTTTACAGTGGTAACCAAGGAGATGGTTCATCTAAAAATTAAAATGATTTAATTTACTTACTTATTCAACATATTCAAAACCTGTTCATGCTGATCTTTTCCATACAGTGAAGGAATACTGAGCCTGTCAAGCTTCAAAATGCTAATAAAGCACCATGGAAGTTATAGCAATATAGGAAAAGGCCAACATTTTAGTCAATGCATCAAGAGTGTGTGTGTGTGTGGGGTCCTTTATTTATTTATTTATTTATTTATTTTTTTTTTTTTTTTTTTTTTGCTGTGTGTACATTAATGAGGAAAAAAAATTAACTTAAATGATTTTAGCAAATGGCTGCAATATAACAAAGAGTGAAAAATTTAAGGGGGTCTGAATACTTTACGTACCCACTGTATTTCTGAGTGAAGCAAAATATTGAGCATGACGTATTATGTGACAGAGCTTGATTTTATTTAACAGAACATAGTAAAAAAATTATATTATATCCTATTTTTTTTTTTTAAATGCACTGAATCATATCTAAAATCATGTCAGGAATATTTAGTTAAGATCAAATGAAATAATTCAAATCTAATAATAAAATGTAGATGTTAAATTTGTTCACCTATAATTCACCAATGACTCATTTATGTCATTTTTTCTTTCTTTCTCTGAAATAATTTTTCTCTCAACTCTCAATAGGGTGCCCCTGCGTCTAGGATTTCTGCTGGCCAGTGTTTTTTTCCTGGTGGTGAACGTGACGTGTGCCATGCTGGTTCAGGGAGATGTGGGTGAGAGTCAGGTGAAGGATGCCGTTCTGGCACGAGTGCTGGTTAACGACAGCCTCTTTGTGCTCTGTGCGATCTCACTCGCCATCTGCATCTTCAAGATCGCTAAAATGTCTTCTGCCAATGTCTACCTGGAGTCAAAGGTAAGTGGACAGGGATGCGCTTGGATTTGGAGATTACCAATTGGGATTCAGAACATGATCGTGTAGCATTTTCAGTTTGACAGTGCAATAACAACTAATTGCATTGAATAGTGTTGGAAAAGTAATTACCATTCTGTCTAACTGTGGTGATCTTTGTGATTGTGATCCAGGGGACATCAGTATGCCAGGCCACAGCCATTGGGGCAGCAGTTATCCTCCTCTACACCTCCAGAGCCTGTTATAACCTGGTTGTGGTGGCTCTTTCTCCTGAAGATCGGCCCAGCCCGTTTAATTATGGCTGGTACAATGTATCTGACCAGGTAGTTCAATATAACTTTACGTATATATTGTTAATGTTAAATCTAAAGCCCCGTTCACACCAAGAACGATAACTATAAAGATAACGATATTAGCGTCCAGACCAGCGGACGGTATCGTCAGTTTATTCTAAGTGCACACGCGTTTGCTGCTTTAAATTCTCGGGCTTGTGATAGTAGTACTGATTCTGATTGAATGTCAATAATTTTATCGTTCATCAACTGAAAAAAATCGTTCTGGAAGTGATTCCAACGATATCGTTTCTCTGTGCCTTTATTGTTATAGCTGTGGTGTGAACTCTGCTATTCTTTAATATTGAGAACGATTTTTAGAGCTATATCTTTATCGTTATCTTTATAGTTATCATCCTTGGTGTGAACGGGCCTTAAGTGTGATGCAGTATGTTTTTAAAAAAAATAATTAATACTTTTATTTAGCAAGGATACTTTAAATTGATCCAAAGGCAGTATAGAATTTCAAAGCTGTATAAAGTTACAAATGATTTTTATTTCAAATAAATTCTGTTCTTTTGAACTTTCTTTTTATCAAAGAATCCTGAAAAATAATCTATGTAATGGTTTTCACAAAAACATTAAGTAGTTTAAAACTGATGAATAGCATATTAGAATGATTTCTGAAGGATAATGTGACATTAAAGACTGAAAATTTAGCTTTGCATCACAGGAATAAATTACGTTTTAAAATATATTATAATAGTAAAGAGCTATTTTAAATTGTAATAATATTTCACAATATTACTGATTTTACAGTATTTTAAAGGGGTCATATGATGCGATTTCATTTTTTCCTTTCTCTTTAGAGTGTTACAAGCTCTTGGTGCATAAAGAAGATCTGTAAAGTTGCAAAGACTAAAGTCTCAAATCCAAAGAGATATTCTTTATAAAAGTTAAGAGTTAGCCACACCTACCTAAAACGGCTCGTTAATGTACAGTATGTGGAAAATAATGTGTTTTTTTAACTTTAAACCGCATAAACACATTTCATTACACCAAATACACAAAATAATGTTCTTTTTAGCAGCATCATATGACCCCTTTAATCAAATAAATGCAGCCTTGGTGAGCATAAGAGACTTCAAAAACATTTAAAAAACGTACACAGCCCAAACTCTTGAGAGATAGTGTATGTAGAAAACATAAAGCTGATAAACCCTCATTGAACTTTCACTGTCCCAGATAAACAAGTCTCAGAAAGCTCACTGCTGTTAGTGTGGCACAACTGTTTGAGTTAATAATCAATGCTGCTTTCACCTTTATGTGAGATGTATGAACTCGTTATGTATTTATTCTTCTCATTTGCATAGTAGCTCATTTTTGTGTGCTCTGATTTAGCGCTGCATCCTTCAAGGGCTGTTATGTGTTTGGTACAATTAAAAAGTATAATAGAGGCTGTGTAATAAATGACAGATTATGCCTTTTGCTGCATATTTACAAATGTATTTCTGTACTTTGTTGTTTTATAAAAAGAGATGTTGACGGCTTCATTCATTAAAAATAAAGTAATTCAACATGGATTACGCTGCTTTGCGCAGTGCTCCACAGAAACAATCCATTTGAGGGGATTTAGACGGATATGGGCTCTGTGGGGGAAAGGTTTTTGTTTTGCTATAAATAGCTCGGGCAAGGCTGCTGTGCAGAAAGGATGGCTGGCTGGCGGTGACCTAGTTTGGGTTCACCTCTGAGACGGGCCGACAGGAAGCCAAGGTTCCCCTGATCGGCCTGCCCCCTTCTCTGATTCAGCTGCATATGTTTGGGTGGCTGTCTTGCTTATTCTTCATAAAGTTACTTTGTCTCACGCAAAGCTGTTGTGAGGATTTGTTTCTCGCTGTTTTGATGATGCATTTGATTCTAGGATTGTTTACATCTTTCCTCATCCTGCATTGTCTGCATTTTTGCAGATATTCGTATGCATGATGTTTGTGCTTTTGTTTGTTGTAGGCCACAGTGTCTTGTGCTTTTCAATGGTAGTATAGTATGTCTACTTGTTAGGGCTATTCTCCTCTATGGCTGCATGATTTGAGGAAAAATTGGTTTGCTTTTTAATTATTTATTTATTTATTTTTCATGATGAAAATTGTGATTGCAATTTGATTGCATTTTTAAAAGATTCAAGTTTGCTGTGCTTGTTTGTGGGGCTGCACAATTTATTGAACAAATACAATCACGATTATTAATTTTGTATTATTTACTAAACAAAAATGTTAAACAAAATAGGAAATATTACTAGTGTAAAATAAACATTGAATATTTAAGAAAGAAATAATTAAGTAAAACTGTAAAATTGCTATATTAATATTTATGGCTGTCTTCATTTATGTGTAAAAGCGTAATATAAGTCAGATTGCACAGAAGTGTAATAGCACACCTCGTCAATAAATCACACCATTTAGACACAGCTGTTTCTTGCACTAATTAAATGTGACAATACATGATACATGGTGACAAGTTATATGTGAAAGTGTAATGACTGTATAGGGAATTTTGGCATTTTAATCTTTTTTTTTTTTTTTCCTCAAGTGCTTCTATTTAGCTTTCATTTATATTTATTTCAGTTCTAGTTTTTATTTTTTTAGTACTTCAACTTAAACCTTTTTTACACAAGAAAGATTAAGTCTTTCATCTAATATTTTATTTTATTTTACAAAAACAATTATAAATGGTTTTTAGATTACATTTAGATTATTTTAGGCTTTAGATAACAAGAACAACTCTGCTGTCTACTCTAAGGTGTATTGGCCTTTACAGTGTACCGATACATCAATATGCTCAGAAGTGGAAAGTTCTCAAAATGTAAAATTTGTCTTGCATTGTGTTTGTGTCTCCAGGCGGATGCAGAGAAGATCAATGGGGAAGCCTATGTGGTCTTTGGGATCATCCTGTTCTTCTGGGAGCTGCTGCCCACCAGTCTGGTGGTGGTGTTCTTCAGAGTGCAGCGGCCCAATCAGAACCTGGTGAAAGTCTAATCCTGTCTCACTCCTCTAAATCTGTCCATCAATATCACAGCTGGACACTTACTCAATGATGAGAGCCGGCGATCGGCTTTTTAAGCCCCAGCGGAGTTGTTTTCCTGTCAGATAGAATTAATTACTCCGACGTCTGCCCCACTGAAAACAACATCCCATGCTGCTGTGTTAGTCACGTATTTGCCTGTCTGTGTTGGACCAGTCATACCGTTTTATTTATATTTTGTATACCTTGTTTCCACAGACACCGGGTGGCATGATCAACAGTCACAGCTTTAGTTCCAGGGCGTATTTCTTTGACAACCCACGCCGCTATGATAGTGATGATGATCTGTCTAGAAACACAACTTCCCGAGGAGATAGATGCAGGTGTGTGTACTCACATTTGTGTTTACTGGAACTTCTCAAAGATAGGAGTGTTATATTTACGTCTAGTTAAAGATTTATGACGTTTTTAAAGGAATAGTTTAATTAAAAATGATTTAATCACGGGATTCCAGACCCCTTGGCCCCTGAAATGAAAGATTTAGGAACCAAATTACTTCTATTTTTAGATGCTTTACAGAATTATTATTAGTGTTACTAAATAAAAATATTGAACAAAATTGGAAATGACTATTCTAATATTTTACTGAATGTTTTTGAACGTCCAATCTAGGCTGCAATTAATTGATCAAAATACAGTAAAAACAGTAACATTGTGAAAAATAATTATAATTTTAAAAAGTTTTCTATTTTAAAATTTTAATTAATCTTTTGTAAAAATGTAATGTATTTAATGCATCCTTGCTGAATCAAAAAAAATATTAATTTCTTTAAAAAAGTGTTGATGATAATAAAAAGTAATAATATTAATTAAAAAAAAACATTACTGACCCCAAAACCTTTGAATTTTAGTGTAACCGAAAATGACGCCAGTTAAGTGAGCGAGTCACTTCTGAAATCAGTAATGGCTCTGAATGACTAAGTCTGATTTAAATCTTTAACTCACAAGCAAGGCTGTTTCATGAAACTTTCTGACTGACTCATTAAAAAGGACCAGTTCATTAGAGTCATTTGTTTGGGAACCGCATGGTGATTTACTTGTCACACTTGCAAATTTATTTCTTTTTTTTGTGCATCTGGTGCCCTGACTCACGTTGATGTCTTTAAAAACTTGTATGATATTTTTCTTCAGCTAAAAACAGATGTTTTTTGTGAACTATCCTTTTAATTTACATGATTGATATATCAGTTAAATTGTATCTCTAAGCCTGAAGGTTCTGTTTTCCAGCAGTATCCTGTCGTCCACACCGCAGACGGGCCCAAGTTGGTACGGCTCGATCCAGAGGAACGGCAGCCTAACGGCAATCCCTCACCTGCTGAACGGCCCCCGAACATCAACCGCCCCTCTTCTCTTTGCCTACGACAACATTCAGACCAACCAGCACCACAATTACTATTCCACCCCCCAGAACTACTACTCGACCTCCCAAACACACTACGCCACCCCTCAGAACTAAAGCAGATCCTTCTGTGGAACGATCTAGTCTGAGGTTTGGCTCAGCCAGGACATCGAGCAATGCTTTATGGTCGTCTTCCCCCTCAAGTCAATTTATCTGCCCACATTGATGCGGCAGGAATTTAAAGGGACCATAAGGTGATGGGGGGGAGGTTTATTTGGACCAGCTTTTCCGATGTTCTCATTTCTGAAAACCATCCATCCCATCATCCAACATTGGTGCAATGAACTCCTCAGAGCCTTAAGCACATGGACTCCCCTCTGTGAGTTGGGATGTGCTTTTTGCACTTATTGTGGGCCTGTATTTCATATTTGGATCAGTTGGAGTAGTTGTAGGCCAGAATGTGGTGTTGGTGGTGGCGAGATTTTTCCATTTTTGGAGAGTACGCTTTTTATATTCCATCATCAGAGCACGAACGCCTAGTCCATCCGAGACGATCAAGTGAAAGCATTCTGGATCTGTCAGTACTAGGATCCAACGTGCACTGATGTTAACATGTGACTCTTTCTTGAATTCCTTTATTGCGTTGCCAAGGAGCCCGTGCTTAAATCCAAGGTAGTACATTTCCACGCTTCCCAAAGACAAAGACACCCGGTTCCTACAATCCCAGAACCGTCGACTGAGATATAGTGTGATAAGTGTGACGAGGAAGACTAACTCTACTTACATCCTCTAATATTTTGGTACTTGGCTTTTGAAGGACATTTTGGGCTTATATCAGTAACGCCCCTCTTCTCTTTGCCTACGACAACATTCAGACCAACCAGCACCACAATTACTATTCCACCCCCCAGAACTACTACTCGACCTCCCAAACACACTACGCCACCCCTCAGAACTAAAGCAGATCCTTCTGTGGAACGATCTAGTCTGAGGTTTGGCTCAGCCAGGACATCGAGCAATGCTTTATGGTCGTCTTCCCCCTCAAGTCAATTTATCTGCCCACATTGATGCGGCAGGAATTTAAAGGGACCATAAGGTGATGGGGGGGAGGTTTATTTGGACCAGCTTTTCCGATGTTCTCATTTCTGAAAACCATCCATCCCATCACCCAACATTGGTGCAATGAACTCCTCAGAGCCTTCAGCACATGGACTCCCCTCTGTGAGTTGGGATGTGCTTTTTGCACTTATTGTGGGCCTGTATTTCATATTTGGATCAGTTGGAGTAGTTGTAGGCCAGAATGTGGTGTTGGTGGTGGCGAGATTTTTCCATTTTTGGAGAGTACGCTTTTTATATTCCATCATCAGAGCACGAACGCCTAGTCCATCCGAGACGATCAAGTGAAAGCATTCTGGATCTGTCAGTACTAGGATCCAACGTGCACTGATGTTAACATGTGACTCTTTCTTGAATTCCTTTATTGCGTTGCCAAGGAGCCCGTGCTTAAATCCAAGGTAGTACATTTCCACGCTTCCCAAAGACAAAGACACCCGGTTCCTACAATCCCAGAACCGTCGACTGAGATATAGTGTGATAAGTGTGACGAGGAAGACTAACTCTACTTACATCCTCTAATATTTTGGTACTTGGCTTTTGAAGGACATTTTGGGCTTATATCAGTAAAGTAGTATATCATTCTCCAGGGATGCCTGAAATGGTGCCATCGTATGATTTTCCTAGCCGAAAACATGTCGCACAGAATTAATGTTTGTATTGAACATGCTTCATAAGCTTTATATCATCATTCCTCTATATTTGTATTTCAGGAGCGCGATTGGTCAGCAATCGATGTCCCATGTCCAGCTTAAATGAAGAAGCCCTTTCCATTTCCCTAAAAAAATAATAATCATTTTGTGTTTTAGCAAAAAAATATATAAATGTAATCCCCTAATTTGCTGCTTCATATGTTATGAGCTGTGTACAAGATAATACCAGCAATCATTTGGCTGAAGCAATCATTAGTTGTGTAAATATTATATATGGGCAGCTGTGGGATTGAAACTCCATATGCACCTGCTGTTATTGGATTTATTTTTAAAATGTGTTTTAAATTGCATCTTGCAGGGTTTTGTGTATGCTGTATGAAAAAAAGCGGATGATTTTAATTGATTTGGATGTTTTAAGTCAGCCTCGTGTCTCATATCCTTGCTTTCTGCCAGCTAATGTGTAGCAAAGCTTTTCAGTTATGAGAGATCTTAAGCGTTAATTGATGGCAATGTTATGCGTTTGATCGAATGCTGATTGGGTTCATTTCCTGACAAACCGCAGACAGGATGGGGCTGTGTATGAGTTGGTTGGTTTGTTTTATTTTTCATCTTTATTAATTTATAAATGTGAGTCTGGTCTGAAAAATGTTACTGTGAAATTTATATCAACTCTTGAATCTCGCAAAAGAGCAAAGCCTTTGTTTTTTTTTGTTTGAGGCCAATGAATGTAACCCGTTTACCCATGTTCATAGTTCATTAAAGATGTACACAAGCACTACCATAAAAAAATAAAGTTTTATTGCACTGTTTTAAAAACAAATTTTGTTTTGACCAGAGTCTGGGTTATTTGGTGTGATTTATTATAAGAAATCTACAGAAAATTGATGTTTATTGCAGATAGCAACAGAAGTAAAAATATAAACTTTTTTTTTTTTTAACTCGTGTGTTTCTGTATCTACAGGTTTTCCCTTCAACATACCAGTGTTCATTTCTCTTGATAACAGTCGAACATGTCTGTGCTTTCGTTTCTTGGCTGAACTGCTGGCCACAATTGAATTTGTAGTGGTTGGATCTCACAAGAGTCTCATGGAGCAGGTTAAATTAGGACAGAACAGTGAATCTTGCTTCTACCTCTAAGATCGTCAGCTGTATATTCAATGTTTTGACTGCTATTAATACTTGCTGTTAATTCATATAATTGCTGAATTTAGGTTATGTCAAACCTTTGTTAGTAGTGTTACACCCTATGGCTCAATTGGTAGATTGTGGAACTAACAATGTCATGTGTTTGATTCCTAAGGAACGCATTTACTGATTAAATGTATACACCGAATGCACTGAAATGTTAAATGAACAAATGCATAAAAGAATGTATGAAGGAATGTAAAAAAAAAAAAGACAAACCTCCCCAACACACTTTAACATTCATAGCAAAATAAATGCAAAGCCTATGTGAAACTCGATACAAACATCTGGAATGTTTATGAAAAAAATATATAGGACATTTAAAATAAGTGATCACTTTTTGAAAATATAATTCTACTAATAAAGAACAACACTTCTCTTACTGAGAAAAGTACATTCACAATATTAAATAATATATTTAAAAAAAAATGTAAATATTCTTTTTTATGTAATAGTCAATATGCTCAAAAAATCTAGGTGCTGAGGCACGTATTCAAAAACTACAACGCTTAATTTAACTCATATTTTTAAAAATATATTACACCTATAAAGAAATGAAAACTTGGCTTTATATATGCAAAATACACAAATCAAGTGGTTTATGTCCCTCTTGTAAACCATTTGAAGTATATTTATGTATCTCCATTTAATTCCCGAGAAGCTACGTTAATTTTTGGTCACTTATTCCGTTTTTTTTATACATTTAACATGTGAAATACATTTTTGTAAGAGACATGTAATAGTGCAAAATATAGCCCTAACATACAGTTTTGTGACTAAGGTGCTCAATTCTTAAGGGATAAAACTGTGCAGTGCTGTTAAACTGTATCTAGAAACAATTGGTATAAAACATTCTGAAAACCGTAATTTAACAACCCAAAACAAATCTGTCCTGTTGTGTTATGCATGTCAGATTCTTGACTGTGGCTGAACGAGGGATTTTTTTACTGTCACTGTTTGAGATTTGACAACAGCGACCGAAAGTTCTCCAGCTCTCTGACACTTGTGGAGATCCTGAAACAAAACAAGACACATTAAAACAAGACATAAAGATATCCTGACAAAAATAGATATTGACATACCTTCCAAAAGCATTGAACAAAGACACAATTTCCTGCCGGCTGAGCTGAAATGATGGATTGGTGTTGCTTGTGTTGGGCATTGCCTCGATTTGCCTTTCTGAGAACAGGATTTTCAGTGCACTTCCCAAGCCCTGAGTCTATGAGAGACATTCACTGGACGTCACATATCAACACAAACAACATCATCTGGATACATGTCACGGTCTTCACCATCTTACCTGCAATTTGCCCCAAAGTCTGCATTTAAAACACTCAACACAGTCCATGATGCGTGAGATGTTCTTAAAAGTCAGCTTGAAGTCTTCCTAAGGTCAGGAAAGATGCAACTGATTTAATGCTTCTTTAAAAAAAAACATGTATTTCTGTAACATTGTTATTATAGCAAACATGGAAAAGAGCCACTGACTTTCAGTTTCATAGCTTCCTTATTATTTCCAGCAAACAGAGCAGTCTCATCAAAATGCAATGGAAAGGATCTGCAAATATAAACATTTTAAATATATTAGAATATATTCATATATATAAAAAAATAATATATTGTGAAATATTATTACAATAAAAAAACAACTACATTTTTTTTGACGCAACCATTGCAATGCTCTTACTTGGCCAAATGGAGGAGCTCTAGAAGCAGTTTCTTGTTCTCGTTGTCTTGAGTGCGTTGGCCAGTGTACAAATGGAAGGCAGGACGTTCAAAATAAGGCAGTATTTTTGCCAGAGCACGCAGCTCAATGAGGTACAGGTAGTAGAGGTTGCGTAGTCTCTTTGGCCCCTCCCCTTCTGTCAGCTCCTCGTCAAACCTCAGCTGGAACTCGGAGACGTTGTGACCCCACTTCATTTCGAACCAGTTTTCTGACCGAACAAATCAAATCAGACAATTAAACACTCAAGTTTAAATAGTCCCAGAAATGTTTAACTTTTTACATTTTTAACTTACAATGAAAAACACAAAACAAGTCGTGACTTACCGTCTAGTAGGTACCTGGCGCTCAGGTGTATGTTTATACTGGCATGCAGTCCTGAGATCAGCCTGAAGAACGCTCGTTTCTCCACACACAAGCCTCGAGGAACAACAAGAGGGACATGTAAATTAAAATATACAGTAACACATATAAAACACAGCACCTTTAAGTAGGGATGGGCGATACCACTTATTTTGTTTTCGATACGATACCGATATTTTTCAAGGCAGTATCGTCGATACCGATTCGATACTTCTGAACTAAACTTTTACATTATGAAATGTATTAAATTACTAAGAGTAAAATAGGTAATGATAAGCACTTAACTTTATGTTTAAAACGACAAATTTTTTTGTTGTTAAATTAACAAAATCACTGGTAAATAAAACACACCTTAGTATCGATATTTTTTGTTTGAGTATCGATACTTTTGATACTCGCGTCAGTATCGATATATCGATACGCCCATCCCTACCTTTAAGCAGAAACGTACCTTCTAGCCAGCGGTAGAAGCCTTGCCCTTTCATGAGAAACAGACTTGTCAATTTCTAGCTGATCAAATCACTGGTTAAATGGATTTGAAGAGCGTAACCTTACCGTCGTCTCCTAAAGTGGAGGGAAAGAAAGAGAGATGATTACAAGGATTATCTGTCATAAGCATCACAATATGACATGGATCTACTGCATATAAAACCAATGTGCTTAAAAACAGACAAATTTTAGACTTGGAAAACATAAAACAAAGCATTACTGCTCACCGCTGTTAGACGCCAAAGGATTCAGTGGTCGTTTAACTGAATACGGTCTGAAAAAGTAGCAAAAGAACGAGAGTTGTTACAACATTATGAGCACTCAATGATAATTAATAAAAATATCAAAGACAGGTTAGGTTGCAAATTATAGGTGGGTTTTTAGGGTGTGAAGATTGTTATTTGTTCAAAAATTGAGTAAAAACTGAAATATTGTTTAATTTTATTACAATTAAAATTAACCGTTTTCTCTGTTTTAGTATATTTGAAAATACAATTTATTCCTGTGATGAATAAGCTGAGCTTTCAGCATCATTACTCCAGTCTTCAGTGACAAATGATCCTTCAGAAATCATTCTAATATGCTGATTTGCTGCTCAAGAAAATGTCAGAATGTGAAAGTCTGATTTGCACTAAATACTCGCAAACAGAAGCAGTAGTTATTTATAATGTGTTATTGACGAGCAGGGGCGTACATTTCGTCTAACAGTAGGAGGGACAATAAACATAAAATTTCTCAAGAGCAATTTTTAAAAGGGCACACAAATAATCCAGCTAAAATTGTACTTGTAAGTATATGTATACACAGAGGAAAGCCTTACTATTTGTGCAGCAGGGAGACCGTGCCAAATAAGACAACTTCTAGCTGTTGGTCGCACCGCGACAGCGCTCGTGTCCGTTGTAGACAGTACTATCCGTCACAGTGTTGCCAAGTCTGTGGTTTTCCCGCGGAATTGGGATACTTTATCACAGATGCCGCGGGTTGTATTTCATGTCCGCGGGTTGAAGCATCCCCAATAATGTGTATTTTAGCCCCCGGAACGCGATTTTTACCGGGGGACCCCTCGAAAAGCGGTTAGTTTTGGCTAGTTTTGGGCTACTTTTGAGTAGCAATTGTGAGGGTTTTGTTGTGAAACCTGGCAACCCTTTCCGTCAAGCAGGTAATGTTATTGCTAATTAGCGACTCATCGAAAAATACATTGGCATCATCTGTATTAAAGAGAAAATAATCACTTTATCCGATGTTTAAGTGAATAAAATAGCCTTGACAGTCTTACTTACTGGAGTTCCACAACTATTGACTATGTTCTCTCTCACCGGACTTGTGTGTGTAGGTGATAGGGCTGTCAAAATGACTGAAAAACTACATTAGAATTTTGTACTTAAATATTACCAAAATTCGAATTATATTCGAATTTAAAATGCATAATTTCAGTTAGGATGAAGAAAAGCTCTTGAGGCTACAAGAGGGCACATCATTCAAAGCATAAGATAACATGACTATCTGCGAAAAAAAAGTGCATAATGTTTAAAATAATGTTTATAAACCAATTATAATTAAGTTGCTTAAACAACTATAAACAAAACAGCATCATGTATGTATGCATAGTTTAATACAAAGGGTGGAAAGCCAATCACAGAGTACATTTTTCATTTAAAAACATGAGACGCAGTGGGGATGGGGAAAAAACCCGACATAAAGTCTCGATATATGTTTTTTTCAAAGTTAAACTTGCATTAATTTTACATGACTTTCTAAACATGCGGCTCTTTTGTGCGAGACGCGAGTGCAACAATAATAGATGTCCATCTATAAAATGCGTGAAATATCAAATGCAACGTTTTTGCATTCGAATGTGGATTTTTATTGTAAATTCGACGAATATTCGAATTGACAGCCCTAGTAGGTGATGTAAAAAAGTAAAGCAGACATTTGGACCAAAGCACTGTGAGGCAAGGGAGGGGGCGACTCAAAATGTTTCTAAACTTAAAATGCATTTTTGCCCCGTTTGTGTTGTTTTACTACTTACACAATTATTTAAAGTATAAAACATTGTTATTTACAATACACAGCGTGGTTTTTAATCATATTTTTAGGGGGGACAACCCTCAGATGGAGGGACAAAACAAAAACACAAACCCCCCCTTTTTCCACACTGCTCAGAATAAATGTGATGGTGACTCTTTACTTGAAGCAGTTCTCCTCATAGATGCTGTTCCAGATCCGCCAGGCCTCTGGTCCTTTATAGCCAGTGAAACGTTCAGGGTTGAGCAGGAGGTCGACATACTGTGATTCAGGCGAGTCCTCATCTAAGAAAAGAAAAAAAATCAATGATGCAGAGCCTGTGGAGGATGACTAAAGCATACTGGTCTGCAGCCCAGGACGTACTTGTCAATAATCAGACACCTCAAATAAAAAGCAAAATTGATCAAACTATGATTACCGTCCAACATGCAGAAACGGTCCGATTCATCATCGTGCTTCTTCCACTCCTGAAGAGCCTGACGTGTCTCATCACTACATGGGCAAACATTCAGAGAGAGAACTTGCACAAACAAGGCCAAAAACTGAAGAATTATGGGTATTCCTGACATAAAAATTAAATATGTTATACCTTAGAGAACCATTGATGGCTCCAAGTTTCTCTGCCTTCTCACACTCCTCTATATCCTGACTGGCTGCTTCTGAATACTGTGGGGGGAAATAATCAACATCCAGTAACACTAATATGTACGATATACACTATGACTTTCTAATACCTTATAACTGCTGGATTTAAGGCCCTCTGGTACTTCACCCTGTAACGAAACACACAAGGAACCTATGAAGTCCCATATAAAATTCCTCAAGACAAAATCAAGTGAATGAACTTTGAAAAGCTCACCGGTGTGCATGGTTTCACAGCACAGTATTTGAGTCCACACTGACTGTGGTCTGTCCAGAACGGGCAGGCGTTGTTCAGATTGACCTGAGCATAATATTGAATATTTAATGTCATCAGACTGAACCGGGAACTCTTTTGGATGAAAATTGCAAAACATGTAGTTCACCGCAAGATGTCGCCAAAGACTAGTTTCTGTATTAGGCGGTGTCCAGTCTGTACTGCATCAGTCTCTTATTTTCTGATAGTGAAATGTATGTATGCTTAAATCCAGCTTTCTTTTAGGTTCCTAGTGATATCTGATCATATTCGCCTGATCTTTTGTTCCCCTCTTATATAGGAAGAACCGCACTACTGTTAAAAATGATCATTTTAAGCGTAATGCAGTAATGTGTGTGTGTAATTATCAATTATATATAATTGATCATTTCAGAGCTGTATCTTTTCTCATAATTTAATATTTATTAATTTACATTCGACTGAGACTTGTCATAGCACTTGCATATTATTGCTCTTTTGTTGGTTTTGATTGCTTCTGTTGTCATAATTTGTAAGTCGCTTTGGATAAAAGCGTCTGCTAAATGACTAAATGTAAATGTACTATATAAATTAATTTGTTTATTTAATATATATATATTTATTATTTAATTTAGTAGATGGGTAAATAAACACCATTTTGGTGTTTGCATCAAATGAAATGTACAAAAATGATTTTATATACATAGAAAGCATATTAAATGCAAGTATCGATTCTAATGTTTAAAATAACTTTTGTGAAAATAAAATCTCGAAATATGTATGAAATTATGTTCCATCTTCATTCAGTGCAGATATATTTATGTAAAAATGAAACACTTATTTTGACCTGTACTTATTAAAATACATACTAACATACATAAGTGATCGTACCAAATTGTATTATATTTTTAAAATGATTAAAAACACCTTGCTGACAAATTGGTAAAACTTTTTTTTTTTTAATGACAATTAATTTGTACTTTGGGGCTGCATTGCGATCCTTAAATAGTCTTTTTTATGTCTAAATCTAAGGATTCTTGTTCTAAATATGCAATACACAAATAAATCCCTAAATAGTCGCTGTATATTCACTGATTCAGCTGCATGATACTTATCTTACACTTCAGTATCTATCTAGCTATCTATCTGATTTCAAACTGTGGTAGAGCAGCGCCATCTCATGGACGGAATCCGCCAGTACAACGCGCCTCGCAGCAGATGAAGAATTCAAGGGCGGAATCGAGTGTATCCCAGTTTCCTTTTTGCACACTTTGTAACCCACTTTCAGCGCGTCACAGTAGGTCAAAATTACAATCTTCCCTTCACACACAAACATCCTCAGACTTCGACGGACAGGACTTTTTAACTATCCCCTCCCCTCTAAACAGTTCAAACAAAACTTCCACTCCATCGTCCAGTTTGATGCGGACACCTCTTGGATCTTTTTCTCCCTAAAAACAAAATTCCCTGATCCCCGGTCAGTCGTCTCCGGTAGGATAAGCAATACGATCTGCTCCCCAACTCCATTCTCTATTTTTGTGCTTCCTTGTGCTGCCAAGCCTCTGACGTAATGCTCCGTGTTAATTATTAGCATGTGGCAAGCGATGCCGAGACTCCCCTCTGCTGCTTAAACAAGAGCGACCGACTGCGGGGAGAAAAACCTCGTCAAGATGGCCAAACACACTGACCCAGAGTGAAGGGGCACCGCTCCCCGTCCCGTCCAGTCCTGTCCTGCGACCAGCACCAATGCAACTGCGCCTTTAGGTGAGTGACTTCTGAGCATTTTAAGCCTTTACAGTACAAACCTGGGTTGCAACATCTCTTGTCCCAGCTTTTTTTGCCACACCAGTAGCTTTCTGTGGGAACTCCGAGTATGATAAAAATGGAAATCAGTAGGCGTGTGTTCTATTAAAAGTTTTGGGTTGTTTATTAATTATAACTCATAAACGGGGCATTTCGATGAATTTAGGCAGGGTAACTAACCCACCAAACCGCTGACTTAAGAGTGGGGAATTGCTTCATATGTAAAGGGTTGTGAAAATTAAGACTGAATGCTGACTTACAGTAGGGACAGTCGAGCAACAATTTTTGGGAATGTTCTGGACAGTCTGCGATTTCGCTCGGATATTAGCCTATATGAGACGATCGCTTGAGTGCCGCATGTATGGACGTGAATAGAAACTGAAAGCCTGTGTTTATTTTTATTTGTTCACATCTGATGCTTTTGGAGGTAAGTGTATATTTAGGTCACCCTACCGGACTCAGAAAAGATATTGAGATTGCATTAGTCTTGCGGAGTTCCCGGTTCATCTGCGAATAACGTCAGCGCGCGCTTTTGATAGAAGATCACTCAAAAACGTTTACGCATTTTTACAAACTCGCTAGTGCCCACTAATGTGTCAACTAACCTCTTAGACAAATTTAGGATTTGATTCATCTCATCTCAGAATCGAGAATCCGGTTCAGAAAAAGGTTCAATTCACTGATTCATTCCGCATGAGTCATCGTTATGCCAGTAGGTGGCGATAAGTGCAAAAACATTTTTTTGGGGGGGCAAAAATCGGATTTCATTTCGTTGCCTTTCAGATTTGCACAAAAATCGGATTTGAGCTGACAGGCTGAAGGAGGCTTTTTTTGTGTGTGAATGAATCATTGAATCGCTCAAGCCCGAAACATCGTCTACATCGCTAACATCGTGAGTTTGATATCCGCATTATATCAAAGTTGATTGTTTACGCTACTTTATTCTTTAGCAAATCTTACTAGTCTTAGGGTAACCAATTATTCAGTAGGCTATACGTTAGGCTACAGAAAAAAAAAAGTCATATTCTTCAGTCAAAATGTGAGTTTCACTATTAAGATTAGTCGATAATTCCTAAATGAGATGTGCTCATTCAGTTCATAACTAGATGCCTTTTTTAATTTAGTTTATAAACTAAAGCAATTTGCTCGTACTATAATCAGTTAGTGAACTATGAGTCAGTGCATAGAAATGGATACAAATTATTATCATTCTCTTAAATGATTAGTTCAAAACTGATTCATTCACGAATGAAACGCCACTGGATGAAGCAGGTTTATTTTGGTCTCTGGCTTCTTATGAAAGGAAAGTGGAGTTGCTTCACAGACTGAGACCATGTGATATTTGCCAACTCACTGTAAATGGTTAACCTGTTCGTGTTTCTTTGAAGAAATATCACATACTTGTCATTTTCATCTGGAAGACTCAAAAGGCAGGCTTGTGGCGCCTTTCCAAAAGCTTCCGAAACCAGCAATGGGATTCAAAATATGTAGATAATACAGCTGATAGTCTACTAGCTGGTTGTCTAATAGCTAGTTGACTACCAGCTGGCCAAACCAGCCTAAGGTAGTCAGCCTGTTTTTTGGAACTGGTTGAACAGCTATATGACCTACCTGGACCATAAACCAGCTTCCAAAACACAATTGCCAACTTTAAGATGAAATTTCCACCAGTGCTTCACATTTTGTGTTTGTATTTCTTCTAAAATATGGACTGTATAATCACTACTCTTTACTTTCACAGAAAGGAGATGTTCTCTGTGGAAAATGCCATCAAGACTAAAGCTGGACAGTCACTGTATGCTGGAGGAAAGCTGAGGAACGTTTTGTAAGCCCCAAGTGGTCAGAGGGTTGGAGAGCTCCAACGAATACCATCTCAAAAGCTTCAAACAGGGATTCCCTACAGCCAAGCCTAACTCCAAAACCCAAGAACAAAGATGCAATTCATTGGTACCCACTAGCAAATAACATCTCAAAGGGCTGTTTTCTGTCAAACCTCAAGTAAAGGTGAAAGCAAGTGTGTTTTTGGATACGTCTGCGTGGTGATTCTCTATTGAGCTGCAAAGCATCGTAATTGGGTCGCGGCCATCTCTCTCTCACTCTCAACGAACCCAACTCTTGGTACCGTGAGCCTGCCCATCAGATCATGATGTTTCGTGACCAGGTGGGAGTCCTCGCCGGCTGGTTTAAGGGATGGAACGAGTGCGAACAGACGGTGGCGTTACTGTCGCTCCTCAAGCGGGTCAGTCGGACCCAAGCACGCTTCCTTCAGCTCTGTCTGGAGCATTCCTTGGCTGACTGCACCGAGCTGCATGTTCTGGAAAGGGAGGCCAATAATCCAGGTCAGTACAGAGACTTCCACCTTTTCTGACAGTACTAACAAAATGCAAGCAGGTGGATTTGAGGTGTACCCAGAACAGGTGCACCCAGCTTTTTTTGGTTAATGAATAGGTGTCTGGGTGTCTTCAATTTACCCATAAGATACTTCAATGTTTATTTGCTGTGGAATAGAGATTTACACAGACACCTATCTGTATGTAATGTTGAATCCAAAGTGTTGGTCTAAATTTGAGGGAGCGCTTCAATGTGGGCGTGTGACCATGGAAACTAATAAAGAAGAAGCACATTCATTTATGCACCGGAATAAACAACCAACATGCTGAGCTGAGGGCCTGTGGATATTTCATACATAAAGATAAATGTACAGTAAGAAAGAACTACTGCATATTTCGTTATTGCACCCATACGCAGTCTAAAACCCGTACATGGGATTCCCATCAGAGTTTATAGTGGGCTGGGACTCATAAAGAGCCTCATTGTGTCTTGCAGTGGTGCAAGTTGTATTTTATATGAGGGATTTTAGTGCAGCTCTGTCATTATTATTCTAAAACATCAAGATGAAGACATCAAAGAAGAACTCATGAAGTTTTTAAAGTGGTCCTCACCCTGGTGTGTCCACTGACATTAAAACCAGCTGACGGGGTGCAGCCCAAGTGAAACTCTTCTGGTTGGTGTATTTCTGTTGTCGGACTCATATGTTGTTTCTCTGAGTTGCTGGTTTGTTATTGCAGATGGTGGATTTGCATGCTTGTATGTGGTGGTGACCTTTTGAATGAATCCACTGGAAATGTGTGTGCGCGCGTGTCTGTCTGTGCATGCCTACCTATTCGATTCACCTCGAGCTGTATTACGCAGTTATGCCTATGTCAGCCAGCGCAATGTCAGCTTCCTATTACTCACCAGACAGCAGGGATTCTTTGGTTAATCAGTGTATTTTCTTTCATTCATGCAGACATCTGGTTTAGCCTGGACCCTCATTAAGTATCTCAAACTGAACTCACTTCAGGCATTTTAGTTGTTGTTTTCCCATGTGAATGTTAGGCCTATGTTTTGACTTGTTTAGCTCAGCAAACTAGTAACCGATCTTACACTGATATTTTACCCAGTTTTAACATTTTTAGACTTGGGTGTGGTTTTGTATTTGAAACCAGTTAAGGGCTTTCTAGGAAAGTTTAAGGCTATTAGGTGATTTTTTTTGTTTTTTATAAAGTCTGAGAAAATACTGTAATGTAATAGTATACTGTAAAATAATGTAATTACGTTGACAAGTTAGCAGAATGACTGCTTCTGTACAAATTTAAACGAGTAATTAATTATTAACCTATTTCATCTATTTACTATGCAGAAATATAAAATATAGTATTTCTAAATAATATAGTACGTATATCAAATAATTCATGTTTGTCTATATATGATCATTTATTTATTTAATTTTTTACATTTAATTTTACGTAATGTTTTTATAATTATATGTAATTTAGGTACTTAAAGAAGCAAAATTATATGTGACAAAGTTGTGGAAATAACACAACAGAAAATGTAGATGGATTAGCTTTGTTAGAAAATGCAGCATTTTTTAAATTCAACATTTATCTCAAAATTAATTTTGTAAATTATCGCCATTGACAGTCCCAATATAATATAATTCAATTCAGTTCAGTTATTTGTATAGCGCTTTTCACGATGCAAATCGTTGCAAATCAGCTTTACAGAAAATAAAGTTTCTACATTATATTTAGTAATAGCTTATCAGTGGTGACTATCTCATGTTGATGTCCATATAGCAGAAATGTATGGGAAAAATCAAGCAGTTAGTTAATGTCATGTAATCAAACAGACAGTGCACACTATTAACAGCAATGATTATATGTTGCGTTCAAACGTATAGCAAAATTATACTGTATATATAATATAGTATTATTTCTAATATATATTTTAAAGGGGTCATATGATGCGATTTCAAGTTTTCCTTTCTCTTTGGAGTGTTACAAGCTGATTGTGCATAGATAAGATCCTGAAGTTGCAAAGACTAAAGTCTCAAAACCAAAGAGATATTGCACGATTTACTATTTCGTTCCCTCGATTTGCTAAGTTGTGCGCACAATTTACTAATTAGTTCTCTCGATTTATAAATCGTGTGCAAATCGAAAAAATTAGCAAATCGAGGGAACGAATTAGTAAATCGTGCGCACAATTTATAAATCAAGGGAACGAAATTGTAAATCGTGCACACGATTTAGCCTACTATTTTCTATTTTCTCTCTCTTTACATTATATTAGTTACTTTACAGTTAATTTAGATCTTACATAGGCTATTTAATTATATTACTATTATACATATATAAGTTGTATGAGGGGTAAGTGGTTACATGTCTGAATTAATTAATTTTAACTCAACATGTCAGGTTAAAAAATATTTTAGAATGACTAATCACATCTATCCTCTGAAATCAAAGACCCTTTTTATTTTACAAACCAGTAAATGACCACATGAAGACATTCCCATTCATTAGAATGGTGTATACGGAGTTAACGCGCAGCTGGAAGTAGAGTGGAAAGATGCAACTATTTGGAAAGAACTGCGCCAATGAGAGGAATCCACAATGACCTACTTATTTCCCTCTGTGAAGGAGCTGCCTTGTTCCCCTGACCCAAATGATGCAACTTATTTGCCTCTCATCTCAGCATCATGCACCGTAACAAAATGCATGTGTGTGTTTTGCATTTGAGTCACAGGTAGTATTGCGTATATCATATTCAGTTCCGTTGTCTCTAATAAGGCTATTTTTGCTTTGGTAGAGTTCACATTTCCTCAGTGCTGCCTTCATCTAGTTATATTAGTTTTAACCACCATTGGTGCAGTGGTTTAATTTGGCATCTGTGTGATTGATTGTGAATCTATAAAGACATTGAATCCAAAACACACACAAGGTTACACAATCCCGGCTTAGGTTTTGTTGTTGTTTGAATTTTTCAACCGTTCCATCCAGCATGGACAGTCAGATAAAACAGAGTGTATGTGTATCTATGTGCGTAAATGGGAGAGGGTATGTGTTTGTCGGAATATTATTCCTGTCTGAGCTGGTGTTTAACCCTTGGCCCTTTTTCCGCCCCTCCACCTCACAGCCCAGAGGCGGCAGAGTCCGGACAGGAGGGGCACTGTTGTTATGAATGACTGACTTCATACCTCTGTGTATGCATGGGTGTGTGTCCATCTGTGTGTGTATTTGAGATGATGAAGGCTCTCAGAGTTGTTTTTCCAACATGGAGGCCTCTGTGTAAGATGCACTAAAATGTACCTTCAGAAATGTCAAACACCCATATATATCTAACCCGAACCAGCTGCGCTGAACTGATGCTCCCTGTTGTGACAGGTAATGTGACAGGAGAGTATTGGTGTTGACATATTGATATTTCTAAATAGTATTTTTTTAATCCTTCTCCTCCAATCATACAGTAAGTTTAATGTCAAACTGTACAACTATATTATATAGTGAAACTACAGTTTAGAACTGAAATGTCATGGCTTACTTATACTTATAATCACAGCATAACATGGTTCATTTTACATTTTTGCATTGTGCAGATACTTTTATTCCAAAGCAACTTACACGCGTTGAAGATATATGTTTTATATCAGTTGTTGTTACATTAATTGGGAATCAAATTAATTTGACTTACTGTTGTTAGCACCCTGCTCAATTGTTTGAGGTTCATGAAAGCTAATTTTAAATGTACTTTATATGCCCCAGTTATTTTCCTTTCACAATGTCTTAATGCAGGTCCTCTTCTAAGGAAAGAAGCAAAATTGTAAGTTGTAGAAATCACTCGCACAACAGAAAATTTGGCATTTTGTAAATTCAATATTTAAGTTATCAAGCAGTTGTATTATACTTGTATAAATTATAGTATAATTTATAATGTATTATAATATATAATATTATATGATATTAATTATATAATGTGTGCATACACACACAATTTAACTAAAACAGCTTTTTCTTATGTGTATACTTTTATTTGTAAAGGTTTTTGAAAGTTGTAAAACCATTTATGCCAAACAATTTGGTAAATATTATAGATGAACATTAGGACTGCAAATGATAACTTAAAAGATTTAATTGAAAGATTTAAAAATAAATGAATTGTTGTTGTTGTTTTTTTTGTGTGTGGTCTTTTTAACATAGTAAAGGTGTTTACATATTGTTTTTCTGTTGTGTGTGAGATTTCCACTTTTTTATTTTTTTACATAAAATTTGTTTCCCTTCATTAAGAGAAGAACTGAATGCAGTAAAACTGGGCATTACATTTTGAAAGGAAGATAATTAGGCAGGCCTGGTTCCAGAATTAAATCACTGAGGGTGCTTCTTAAATTAGTGAGGGTGCTCTTGTTACGGAGTGACAGAGACGTGAGACGTGCGGATCCATTTGCATGCTTTTATTAAAAGGCGTGGTCATGAAACAGGCATGGGTCGATACACAGCAAACAGTAATAGAAGAGGCAAGATGAAGAGTAATCCAAAGGCTAGCGTGGGTCTGAGATCGGCGAACAATGTCCAGAGAGGTAGGCAATAGAAGAATCCAAGACAGGCAGGAGATCAGGAAACAGGCAATCAGGCACCAAACTGGACGTGACTAGACTAGAACTAGGAACTAGACAAAACTGTCTGTAACGTAGCTATCACACGATGAGCGATAAGTGCTAAACAATACTCAGCGTTGAATGGTGGTGTGAGACTGATTTATATAGTGTGTGTTATTGGTTTCAGGTGAGCTTGTGATTAGCGCAATGGAGCATGGGAAATGTAGTCCAGGGTGATGTGTAATAGTCTGTGTGGTGTGAGAGTCAATATAATGGGAGGGCGACCTCTGGTGGCAAGTGGATGGAAGTTCATGGACAGGATTCGTGACAGCTCTAGCTTTAATGCACATCTATTTTGGTCTTTTATCACTATGTCATTCATTGCAATTTCGAGAGTGAATCCCACATTTATGTTGCTGTCAATTATTTCAGTTTATCGCAGTCTCAGAAAGTTCTGTTATAATCAATTAATCTCTCTGTTTACAGTTCATTATGTGTACACTAGGCATGGGCCGGTATGAGATTCTGACGGTATGATAACCTTAGATAAAAATAACACGGTTTCACGGTATTGCGATTACAGCTCTAAAATATGTTATTTTTAAATGTCTGGGTAAAAAAAAAACTTTTTTTCTCCACTGAACACATTTTATTTTTAAGAAACATATAGAACATTTTGGAACAGTAAACATGTCAGGCTAAATAATTAAAATAAATAATTGAATTCTTCTTAATTAAATTAAGTGCAGTCCTGCAGCTCAACAATAATCAGAACATAAATAAATTATTTTCTGTAAAAAAAAAATCCCTATAAATGAGCTTAAACCTGCAGCTCAATAATCAAAAATATAATCAAAACATAATTTCTGTAAAAAATAAAATAATAAAAAATGCTAAAAACCTGCAGCTCAACAAGGTTTTTGGAGACATGCTCGCTTTTTTACACATTCATCTTTCAATCCAAGTTATGATGGATTAAGTTTGGAGCTATGATTTGGAGCGGTGAGGTACGAGGATGTGTGCACATACACACATAAGGAAAGAGAGAGCGCTAGTGTCACACACACGCGCGCGCGGTCTCTCCGTACAACACTCAAACAGTGGCAAAGTGTTTTTTTGTTGTTGTTTTTTTTAATGCGTGATTTTGAACAGATGTAAACAATGGCAGTAGGCTTAAAAGTATAGACGTGATACCAGCTACATTTAATTATTGTACTAAATCGCAGAAAAGTAGGCTACAGTAACATACGTACTTTAGACTGCTGTTGCTTAGTTGCTTCACTCTGTGAAGTAACGTGAGGGAGGAAACTAGTTGACATTAGCTAGTTAATTAGCCATGTTATCTGCCTCGGTAGCAAGCCAAATAGTATTTATTTCAACACTGAAACAAATGGCGGGTGGGTCTCTGTCTTGATCGGGGGTGAAAGATGACACAGATATATAGTTTATGTTCGACCTGGAAGTATTTATTTAGCGATCAGAGCTAAAACGCCATCTGTACGGAACACCGTTGTGTACGGAACATGGTTAGTCTACGTTACCCGAAAAATTCCCATACGACAGACTTCGTCTTTTTCGACGGGGGAAAAAGTTCCAGGGATTCATCTCCTTCGGCCATCCTACAC
>NW_015627233.1:125057-144490 GCF_001515625.1 Sinocyclocheilus rhinocerous
CTAAATTAGCCCGAGTCCAACCCGAGCCCGATCTGTAAAAACAAAAAATGGCCCGAGCCCGGCCCGAATGGACTCGGGCTTGCAGACCTCTATGCTACACACAGGTGACTCCGCTCGCACCAACCGGAGGGGGAGGGGTCGTGTGACTCGCTACGCTCTTCGCTGCACACAACTGAGGGAGTCCTGTACTTTCCGTCTTTGACGACACGTAAAAAAAAACTGTGCATACCGCAGGAACGGTATAACGGAAAATTTTAGTGGTTTTGAAACCGTGACTTTTCCAAACCGTGGTATACCTTGAAACCGGTTATTGTCCCATGCCTAGTGTACACTTTGTTATAATGAGAGAACACTTGTGTTTTGGGCTATGAGTGGATTCTTAAACACCTGACTGGCCATTGCATTCAAGAAATCAACAGATAGGCCTATATCTGGGATTGGCTGCATTGCTCAACACTGCAAAAACACATTGTAAATAGAAACCTTTGATGCTCTCCTGAGTGCAAACACAAATATGCACCAGAGCATTTGGCGAATCTGTTTTGCCAGTACCCTATTTTACAGCTGCATCTGAGGGTGCTCTTGCTTTCGTTTGATGGGGCTTAGCACCCCCGTAGAACTGGGCCGGTAATTAGGCTACATTAGGAAGTCAATTTCCATTTTGAATGATGTAAGTCTGATTATGAGGTTTGTGTGCTTCACTGCAGTGTAGAGTTCACTGCTTTCATCCACTGGCCTTGAGACACACAGTGTCCAGACCCTTGTCCTGTCCAGCCGGTTTGTTTTTTCCCTCTTCTGCCTTTCATAGAAACGTCACTGAGCTGTTTGGAACAGAAAGAGTGCTTGTTTCTGGTTTGGGTGTCGAACTGTTACATCGCACCCACGCATGAGCAAACAGTTTATTTCTGGCCCTCTCTGTGTTCCGTGAACTCATGCACAACCCCAGGGACAGCCATGGAGAACCTGCCAAATATATTCCTTTTTGCTCTTAATAAAAACTCTACTTTTTTACTGTGTCAGCCCTTTCTGAAAGCATCAGATGAGTGGAGCCAGTCTGAAAGGCTTTTCCTTGTCTTCTCTGTTGGCGTGGCCATTTTACAGTAACAGCACTTGAGTACAACGACTGGCCAGTGGTGACATTAATAGGTAGGACTTGCAGAACATTTGGAGAACTTTGTGTGAACTGATGTTCAGTCCATCATGTGATATGTAGAACATAAAGGGTACAAGGGCAGTTTCCATTTAAGTTCTCCTGCACTGCAAGGCTACTAGCCTGTTAGGAGTCAATAATACTCCCAGTATGATGAATATCGGTGGTTTTAAGGTCTCAGCTGAGTTGTTGTTCAAGCCCTGCAGGTAAAATTTAACCATTATTCACTAGTTGTCCCACTGAATCCTTGGGTGAGATGTAACCACAGGTTGTGCTAGGAGGAAGTTACCTGTGATAAGTGGACAAAATCACCAATATCGTCTTACATTGTTCTTTTGGGGTGTTTTTCCCCTTACAGAGTTGTCTTCTTGGCAATACCTGCACTTGCTTTATCTCTCCCAATCTCCAGACCCGAAGACCCTCTTCTTGTTCAGCAAGTCTTTTTTTGGCTGTAGTGATTTCAAGGCTTGTTGTTAGTAATGAAAATTCAGAAATGAAAAAGTTATTAATTTCTCACCCTCTCATGATGTTTCAGAGCCACAAGTCTTTTGTTCATCTTAAAAATATAAATGTTAGATATTTTTAATGAAACTTTAAAAGAATTTCCACTTTAAGTTAATTCCAAAAAGTAACTGAGTAATTGATGAATTTTCATTTTTAGGTGAAGTGATGCTCAGTTTACAAATTATGGCAGTAATAGATTTTTTTTTTCATTTGTTGTAAGTAATAAAATGATTTTAGATTTAATTGAAATACGTTTGAGTCTTTATGAAGTCCTAGTGGTGTCAGTTGATCATGATACACAGTTTAAACTCCTCTTATAACCTAAATAAATATTGAAACATTGTTGTTCATAATATAACATGTTTAATTTATAATCAGTATACTGAAATATACACTTTTTATAGCCTATAGATTAGTGGTTAAACGGATCGTAGTTGATCCGTGATCCGTACGGACCAAGCCCCACGGTTCGGCACGCATGTGATCTGCGGATTAATTGCAAAATTTAACCATAATAGATTATAAGTTTATTTGTTCGTATTTACACAAGCAAGCGAATTTTTAACAATTCCAGAGAGAAAAGGCGAAAGGAAACTCGATTCGTTACTCGCGCGCTGTTCTCTACGCGCACAGCCGCTCACACGCGTTTCAGATGGCGCGCAAACACCGAACTGAATCCTCCTCTGAATCCTCTGAACAGACACCTACACATAAAATTATGACAAAATACCCATCTCGAAAATCATTCAGGTAAACGCAGTCAGTTATATCTCAAGTGAATGAAAACAGCTGAGAAAGAAATCAGATGTGATGTGTATCATTATATCGGATCCGTGCATCAGGTCTTAAAGGGACAGCGGCCTATAAATACTGCTGCTGTCATTAATGATCATCAAACAACAAAACAGCTGTGATAAAAATCTATATTTAATTTATACAGTGAACACTGTGCAGTGTTATTTTCCCTAATTATTACATTTATGTATTTGAATACTACCAACCTTATTTTATTTGTAACATATTCTGTTGTATTTATCTATGCATGTAATTTGTGAATTTGTTCTTATTTTTACTGGCTGTTCTCTTGTCTCTTTAATCATGTTTAAACTTTCTTAGTTAATCTAGCAGTATTTGCTGTGGTATCAAAGAAGTACTTCACTTTAAGTAATAAATGGAAAGCAAGTTAAATTGAAATATTTTTCTTTTCATGCTGATCCGAAAAATGATCCGATCCGTGGGTCAAAAACCGTAATGTGATCCGAACCGTGAGATTTGTGATCCGTTGAACCACTATAGATTATTTCATCCTGTTCCTCTTGACCAACCTCAATTAATTGTTAAATATTCATAAATACATTTGACCCGACCTTGACCATCCATCAGCTGATGGTCTCCATCTTCTTTCTTTGTCAATTAAATGGCAAAAATAGACATATTTTTATTTGCTTTTTTAAAATTAAATATTTCAAAACATCATATATTAAAGGGGTCATATGATGCTAATTAAATTTTTCCTTTCTCTTTGGAGTGTTACAAGCTCTTGGTGCATAAAGAAGATCTGTAAAGTTGCAAAGACTAAAGTCTCAAATCCAAAGAGATATTCTTTATAAAAGTTAAGAGTCAGCCACGCCTACCTAAAACGGCTCGTTCTAACACGCCCCTTAAACCGCATAAACACATTTCATTACACCAAATACACAAAATAATGTTCTTTTTAGCAGCATCATATGACCCCTTTAATCTTTTGTTGTATACAGAAGCCCTTGAATATTATGCCGTCAAAATTCAGCTGAAAGAGTTTCAAGAGAAGGAGAAGTGCCCTCTCAGACACACTTTACATTTTTACTGCTATTTGTTTCCCACTCAAGTAAAGTTGTTGAAACCCTGGCGCCGATGTTTACTTTAAGGTGTCTTAGAAAAATGCTGAGCTTGGATGACATCAGCATTTGAGTCTGGGTGATAACTTACTCATCACCTGTTTCTCATCTTAATGAATGGCAAAATATGCTCATATCAGCGAAAAGGAATGGATGACATGCAGGTACTTGAAAGGCATAAGATGTATCACCCTTTCTCCTTACTGAGTAACGTCGCTTTCCTTACGGCATCTCTGCTGCTGTTGAAGGAGCCTGTGTTTATTTTGTGGTCTTCTCTATACTGTTGTGCTTAACTAAAGATTGGTTTGATTAGCTAAGACAGCAGTGGTTTTAACTTTCTTTATGTTGATTGCATGCAATATTCATGCATGGTGCTTTTTAGTGTTCGTTAAATGCTTGTGTCTTGAAGTTTGCTGAATAAGACTTTCCTGTGAACTACTTTGAATTAACTTTCAGTCCTGCTTTTAGTCAGATAAAAACGATTGTAAAACATCCCAATTATTATTTTCAATATTCCCAGATATACCTGTAGAAATTTGTCAGTTAAAAAGAAAAGACTCATTGCTTTTATCAAAATATATCTAGCAAATAAAGATTAAAGATAAAACAAGTATTTAATTTATTTATTTAAGAATAGATTTTTATTGCAATGAACATGGCTATTCAATAAAAAAACAAATATATATATATATTAGGGTTGGGCGATGTCTACCAAATTGGCATCGGACGATGTCTACAGTGAAACATCGGCGGGGCGGTCCTGAGCACCACTGACAAACATCTAATCTTGTAAAATGTTTGGTAAGTACTGCCGCTCCATAGTATAGAGTCCTTGTGATGCGAATCTCAAAAGTGAAAATGAAAGTGAAAGTAAAATGAGCGCGCGCAATCGAAAGCGGTTTCAATAGCGGCTTCCTGATGCCTGCAATTTATATACAGTCGCCTATACTTACCCAACGATATAATTGCGAGAGAAAGTCACGATGTCAGCTTAACATCGTGATGTCTGTCAGCCATCGGCGATGTACGATGGCATCGTCTATCGGCCCAACCCTAATATATATATATATATATATTGTGAAAGTATTTTGGAAATTGTCATAGCTATTATTACTTCTATTGCTACAATAATTACTTTTTTAAAATTACTTTTCCATAAAAATGTATATTGTGGTATATATACTACTGTTCAAAAGTTCAGGGATGGTATGATTTTTGTATGTTTTTAAAAGAAGTCTCTAATGCTTACCAAGACTTTGATCACAATACAGTAAAATACAATTTTTTACAGTTTAAAATATGTTTTCTATTTTAATACGTTTTAAAATGTAATTTATACCTGTGATGGCAAAGCTAAATTTTCAGCGTCAATACTTCAATCTTCAATGTCACATGATCCTTCAGAAATCATTATAATATGTTGATGTAGTGCTCAAGAAACATTTCTCACCATTATCAATGTTGAAAACAGTTGTGCTGCTTAATAGTTTTGTGGAAACCATGACTTTTTTCAGGATGCTTTGATGAACAGAAAGTTCAAAAGTTGAAACTTGAAATCTTTTGTTACTTTATTAACGTCCTTGCTGTCACTTTTGATTAATCTAATGCATATTTGCAGAACAAAAGTATTAATTTCTCCTCTCCACAGCCTCATGCTCATGGTTTCATGGTCTCCCACGCCGTCAGACCGGTTCTATAGCTCACGCCATACGAGGGGTGAGCTGTCAGTGCACGCTTGACTGCAGCTCAGAACAATGCGTCAGAAGACACACTCGCTCTTCACATACCCAACAATTCTGTTTGCTTTTCTGTCTTGAGTGTGTCTCTCTGGTGAGGCTGGTGTCATGTCTCTTTGCAACTACTGTTTAGTATGCGTTATTCTGCAGCTGGTAAATGCATAGCGCAGGCAGCTGCATCATGGTGCCACAATGCAGGACTTTGTTCAAAAGTGCTGATTGTGCTTTTAAGAGGTCAGGCTGAGATTTTCCCCCTCCCACCAGTTCGCTCAGCTCCCTCTCTCCAGACAGTCATGGAGCAGGAGTGGGTTTGTATTTAAGTATGAGGATGTGTTTCTTCCACTTGCCCTAAATGGGACCTTTTTTCACGGATCGGCCCTTATTTTTGTGCAATTATATAACCTCCGCAAAGGAATCTCTGCTCTCTCTCCTCCAGCTACGGAAATAAAGATTTATTTCGAATAGGAAAATAATGATCAGTGAATGAGGATGGGGTTCAAGTAGCACAGGGGCCCAGACATTTCCTTAAATAGAGCTCTCTGCGCTCAAATCCGCAGACTTGAGGCTCACATTCCAGGAATAGCTCCGGCTGTGACATTCTGCGCCACTCGAACACACACATAACCCCTGGAACATCCACAGGTAGACTAAATTTATGTTCCATTCCAGCGAGGCTTTTACAGACGTTACAGTCGTCGAGTTACAATGGCATTTCATGCCAGAGGTTGTCCCCAAAGTTTCCTTGAGGAAAGAAAATCCGAGAAGCCTGATTTTTAGGCTCAGTTTTTCTGGGAACTTACTGAATTTTACTTGGGACTTGATCAAAAGTTGCCCCCCCATACTATTTTTTAAAAATCTCAGCTTTAACTTGATCTTTTCTTTTACTAAAATTTTAATTTCTATCAATTGACCCTTGGCAGGGAGTTTGATTGACAGGCAATCTGACCAATCACAACACAGAATCTGCCATTTTTGTCCGACAAACAAACCAGACACGAGAGTAGATTAACGTCAGTGGACTTAAACTTGAAAAATGGTGTGTATTGATGTCTTTCCGCAGTTGAAACAAGATACCTTTTGTGGCCAGATTTACTAAACTGGGCAAATTAGCGTTAGAGCGCAATTCCATAAAAGCGCTGATGGAAGGGAAAATTCTGCAGGTGATTTACTAACAATGCGCACATTAAAGAACACAGACGCAGCCACATCATTTCCATAATGACCAGCGCAATCTACCAAGATCAGCGCATATTACCGCCTGCTTTAAGACATGGGCGTTAAACAAGACATTTTTTGGGGCGTTAAATAATGGTGCAAATACCAGTAATTTGACGAGCGCAAACATTAGTAAATCGCGTTGCGTGATTCATTTTAATACTCTTCTCCCTTAAATTTTGCGTCTGAATGGGAAACGCCTGCAAATACATATTCAATAAGGTGTGCCCAAATAAGGGTGTCGAAATCAGTTGACATTGGATATTTGCACATGCATGCTCACTTCCTTTATCTAAATTACCTTTGCCATCATCTATCGCTCACTAAAAGATAATCTTTAAAAACACAAATCATTTAATAACACTGCTTAACATAATCTTGTAATGCCTGTAATTAATTTAATAATGTAATCTCAAAATACTGTTACATTATAATGTTGTGATACCTAATTTCAGTTGTAGCATTTAAATGAATGAGTTTTTTTTTTAAATATAGGCCAGTTCATCAGCAACAAAAATAATTATTGGTTTATCATATTTGCCAGAATGTGACAAGCAGATACAAATAAATAAATTTTTAAGTAATTTATTATTTTTAAGTCATGTATTTAAGGATAAAATTGTTTTGCTGCAGTGAACATGATAAAAAAAAATCTAAATTAATCAAATTTGATAAATCTACTACTTTGGAAATTCTCGAGTAGTTGAATAATTCATTTGTCACAGCACAGAAATGAACTAGTGAAATCAAAAAGTTAATTAAAAGTGGTGAAATACACACAACCCCTTGGACTTCCACAGGTAGACTAAATTTCCACTCCATTCCAGCACATCTTTTACAGCTGTTACGGTCGTCAGGTTACAATGGCACTTCCTGCCCAATGTTGTCTTGTCTGGAGGGCATAAATGGAGCAGGTTTTTGGGGCCAGAGTCTTGAGGCCTCAGAGTTTCCTCACTGACTGCTGATGAGGTGAAATTTTAGCACTCTTTAGCAAAACAATCATAATCCATCATATCAAAAGAAAAATACAATGACTAGGCTATTCATTATTGTAATTACGGAGGAATCGTTCGACATAGTCGACATATTTTTGCGGTTGTTGTTCAGAGATTATCACAGCTAAATCAAAATACTGGAATGTTTCTTTTTTCAGGATCAGGCCAAACCTGTTTTTGCACTATGGTGCATTTGGTTCAGGATGGAAGCGGCGGAGCTCATTTGCACAGGTTGAAAGCTCGTCTGGGCTTTCATCTAACACAGTGAAGATTAGATAGAGAAAACGCTTCGGGGTCAGTCTTGAATGGGTTCACATGTGGCACGTGACGAGCTTCCTGCGTTTGAGAGCGAGAGCTCATCATCATCCGTACCGAACAATAGACACATGCACAGTTGACTCGGAGCCACAGTGACTGCTGTGTCTACTGACAGAGGCAGGTGTTTCCCACTTTGTTGTCTGTCCAGCTGAGCTCAATGGATATTTAGCCTGCGCTGCTATTTCCAACGTTGAACAGGATTAGCAGCCATAAATATCACTGGCTCGAAGGAAGAGAGGAAGAAAGTGTACGATCGAGCACAGACGAACTCTCAGCACAAAGCGCTTGCCAAGCCAGAATTAGAACTGTCGGCCTCATTCTCTAATTTCTACAGCAGACGTAACATTTGGTGATTGTGTGTGAAAAGGAACTGAGGAGGCGGATGAGCTGAGGCTGCATGCGTACAGCCTCTGGGTAATTAATTCAGCTGACCGAGGGCAACTCTGTCTGTGTAGGAGTCAGAAGGTCAGGACCTTCGAGGCAGACAGAGGCAGACGATCAAACCCCGTTTCCACCAAAACGGTGCTTGTGCCAGAGTTGGTACTGTGGCAAACCTCCACAAATTTAACTGGCCTGAGAGCCGATGACGTAACTGCCTGTTACAACATAACGTACCCACAAACAAACATGCTGCATCATGGTCTTTGTCTGTATTTATTTCCAGTTTTGAGAATGTAAAATCCTGTCTTGAGCCACATTTTTAATATTTAATAATAATTTAACTAACTAAATATTATACTTCATAATTAATTTCATTTATATATATTTATGTGTGTGTATGTAATTATTTTTATATAAAAAATGTATTATACACATTATACATTTTTAATATTGTATAATAATTTAATAAATAGTATGCTTCATAATTATTAATATTTAATTTATATATAAACACACACATACACACATTCTTTCATTATAATTTTGTATATTCATATTTTATATATTTTAATGCATTTTTCATATTTTAATTACATATAAAAATATCATTGTGTATGTATGTATATATATATATATATATAACTACATATTGAATTCAAAAAACTATGAATATATATATTTTTAACATTTTATATGCTTAATGTACAGTGGGTACGGAAAGTATTCAGACCCCCTTAAATTTGCAACTGTAACATGGAATTACTATCTGATATATCAGTATTTTTTGTAAAGGAGCAAAGGTGAAAGCGAGGTCACAAAAGCAGCCTCTGATCCCTTGTCTTTCGCTGACCTTACTGTGTGCAGTGTGTCAGCACAGGGTGTGTGGTTCAGCTGATGCAGTCTCTGGTGGTCTCATATAAATAGGGTGTTATCGCCAGTCCACTGGTGTTTGGAGTCGGTGTTGTGGCCGTCCTATTTTTAGCACGAGAGAATCATGTGTCTGACAAACACATCTCCTCCCATGCAGACGTGGGCGTGTGCATGACTGTTTGTATGACTGTGCGTGTGTTTTTATCAGCCGCCAATTGTGTCCCTAGTGTTAATGGAGCATCTGGTGGCATACGATGGGGGGTTGAGTGTTATTGAGGCATGTATCCAGGTCAAGAGGGGCACTGATGCTGTTACAGCGGCCTGCAGGGGGTTTATGTTCGGTCTCTCATTAAAAGTGACTCAAAGTTCATCTAATTAAAAGGGGAAAACATCTGTCTGCGTATGGACGGCTGAATGGTCTCTAATGTGCACTGCTTGGGTTTAACCACCCATCTCTGTCTGGTGAACAGCATGTCTGTCTGTGTTTCTGTTTGTTTAATGTCTGTTGATGTAAAAGGATAATTGTGTTCCATTCATAACACAGGATTATTTGCTTCATATGTAACATCTCATATAGCCTAATCAGTAAGCAAGAATTTACATTGAGTAACGAATCAGTTGAATAAATGATTCAGTGACTCATTCATAAAAAACTTTGTGTTTTGAATGTGTTTTTGAACAAATCTGTTTTACGCATGATTCAGTGACTTGTTTTTAAAGGCAGTGACTGAATTTGAAGTAGCATACTAGCATACTACTCTTACCATTTCTGACATTTCTGACTTTATATGTAAAAATTACATCAAAATAACCAATTCAACCAGTCACTTGTTTTGTTTCTGAACGAATCTGTTTTGAACGAATCAGTTGATTAAGTGATTCATTGACTCACTGATAAAGACAGTCAACTGTTTCATTCCAGTGTAATAACATTTCATATATAAAGTGTGTGTGTGTATATATATATATATATAAAATAGACCCCAAAATTGTGAACGGTAGTGTAAGTGGGCATGTTTTGCTGGACCTTCAATAAGAAGACAAATCTAATTTCTACGTAAGGAATTATATTATGAACAATTATTTGCATTATCAATTATCAGTCAGCTCAATGTGTTTTAATTACATCATGCCATTATTTTCTTAGTCTGTTTCCAAAACAGTACATAAAAATCATTAATGATTCAGTGTCAAGCTTATTAAAAAAAATTTAATTTCTGAATGAATTGTCGGCGCTGATAGCCGTAGCGCGCCGACAAATAGTGCATTTGTGCTACAGGCTTCCCGAGATCGAATCCCGGCTCGAGGACCTTTCCCGATCCCGCCCCCCTCTGTCTCTCTGCCGAAGATCTTGGGCCACACCATCGAACATGGCCGGCACTTAGAGGAAAGCAGGCAGCTTCTGTCCTACGCCCTCATCCACCCCGCAACCTCCCTTGAGGACCGGGGGAACCTCGCCCTCTGGCTCAACCACCTGGAGGAGCGGGCGGCCGCCCGAGGAGCCGGAGACTCCCTTGAGCGCGCGCCTTCATCCCACCACGGGCAGCCTCCACACCTCTATCCCCACCACCAGCGCTACGGGTCGGAAGACCGTCTCAACGGCTGGCAGGGCTCGAGGGACTCTGGGCTGGGAAGTTGGCAGCATCAGCAGCAACAGGGCTGCGAAAATGGGCACCTCTCACTGTACCCATCATCCTCTGTGCCCTCCACTATCAATGCTGTAGGTACAGGCTGTGGGACCAACACAAGTGAGTGGGCTATTCTTCACTTTCGGCTTAACGTGGGATGCCGTCTGTCTCCCATTGCTTAGTCTGTCCATAACCACAGGTGTTTCATATAAGCTAGCTGCTATTTTGTCTATTTCATCTTTGGCAAGTGCGATTAAAACAGCTGCAGATCCAGACTAGCAAGATGTCAAATCTTTCAACATTGATATTATTGTGACCCTCTCAAATTCTCACTCATATCCTCCTGGACAGTTCAGATGTTGTACTAATGACTTGAAGTTTATCTCTCAGATGTAGGAGCATTCAGAAGTACGATAGCCCACGAAATGAAAGGAAAAAACATGTATTTGCAGCACTGCTGTGCTGTGGGCGTAACAAAGATATTCAGATTGAACATATCTGTGGTCAGAGCACGATATTTCCAGCTAAGAATGCAAGGGTCTTTTTTTCTGATGAAGGAGACAGCTGAGGATATAAATAAGGGCACATTTAAAGCACTGCTCCACCAGATCCTCTTTATTTTTGACTACTTAAGAGTACTTAACAGCACAAAGGACTGGTTTCACAGCTCACCTCCAGCAGCCTCAGGATGTAGGCTTTAAAAATATTATCTTATCTGTCCACTGGACAAATGCTGCTGTTCCGTTTGACTTATTGTGTTAAATGGTTTAGGGTAACCCTCTGTTTCATGTAAACTAAGGCTGCATATTGATACAGATTTCCTGAATTCAGTTTGATTCAGATTCACAAGCTTTCATTTGTATTTAATTGCAATTTGTATTTGATTCAATTCTGACTCATTTGGGCATTTACCAAAAACAAAACAAAACATTTTTTCATTTTAATGCCCAAAAAACTACCTTCCAACATGCTAAAAATGAACAACATGGCCTACACTATTGCTATTTATATTTAACAGAATAATCAGTGCAACCAAATACTCCACTGACATTGCATTTCCTTTGTAAAACTGTTATTTAATTAAAACTACTAATTAAAACAAAATACAAATTAAACTAATAAAAAATGGCTAAAGCACATGACAAAATTAGTAAAAAGTAAACTTTAATAGTATATAAACAATACTAAAACATCACTGGTGTAAACAATAAAAAAGTACATTATTTTAACAATAAAAAATTCAATTGTTTTGTAGTTAAATTATCTCATCAATAGCAATAATTTTCCAGCTATTTCTTTCTCAAAGCCTGTGAGAAAAGCATGGATATAGTGGATTGTAATCACTGATGAATTAATGTATTAAATGTCTTCTATTTAAAATAAGAGTAGATGGTATACATCATTTTTAAATAATGAATTAATTTATCCAAATAAAATACTATAAATTATAATATGCATACATTACATTTTATAATGATGGCTTCAGTCAGTTATTTTTGGTTCATGTAGGGAATCAGGTGGATGGTGAAATTGGCGCTAGCTTCTTTATTTATATATGTTTTTGTTTAATTCATTAATTAATAATGTAAATATATTAATATAATACTTTATAATGAAGGATTCAGTTCATTGTAATTTTGGTCCATTCATGGTATCAGATCAACAAAGTGATACAGGTGTAAATTTACTTCTTTACAACAAACCTTTAATCATGATTGATAAGACAATAAAAAAACATATTTGTCTCCTTGACAGAGGAGAATAAAATCTAATAATATATAAGACCATCTTTGAAATTTTTTCCACATACTCACCAATGAACATTTGTAAATTGAATTAGAACAGCATCCTGTGTCCTTCTTTCTTTACCCACACAAACACCCTCTCACCTCCCCAACTAAGCACCACATACCATCCCAGCTCTTCCCTTGTAAGGTATCCTTTGTGGGGGTTTGTATTTAGGGAAAATGGCTAATATTTAGGGACTGGAACTTGTAATGTTAGCTGGGCACCTATTTTAAACTAGCCCGCGAAGACCTATACATAGTCCAAACATTTACAGCCGCATATAGGAGGAGAGAACGCTCTCCACACGGCCCATAACGTATCTTCTCCATCTCATTCTCTGTTTGTTTCCTCTTTCCCCTCATCCGTGACGGGGTCGAATGTTCCAGAAGAGGAAGACAGGCTCACCTGTTTATTAGGTGCAATGGAAAAGACTCGCAGCTTGTTTGGTTTGCCAGGTTTTCCTCCCGTAGTGGAAACAAATAAACTTGTGTTGGTTGTGCTGGCTAAAGCAGTTTAGAGCTACAGAAGCTGTTAGTCAGACTAGTCTCAGATGTTTGCCATGAAAGTTATAAAAAATTCCAACCACACTGCTTGAAAATGAGGGTCTGGGGTACAGTTCATATATATATATATATATATATAATGTATGTATACCCTAATTTGAGAAGATGAACTAGTATTGATAATGTAGAATTTGCTTGGAACCAGGAACTTTTATTCAGAACTGGTTCTAAATCATTCAGACTCTTGAGTGGTTGTTTTTAGTGTTCCTTGTAGTGAATCAAAAACTTACTGTGCAGCTTTAGTAGTGTAGTCTGATTCACGAACAAATGACTCTTATGAGTCGGTTCTTTTTATTTAATCAAAAAGCGTAGTCAGATCAGATTCCAAACAAATGAGTCTGTTCTAGTCAGTGAGCCAAAAAACACGCAGCTTATAAATTTGTTACTGACTGCGTTTTCATATGACAACATGTTAAAGTTGCACATTAGGTTTGTCCAAATAGCTGAATGAATAAAATAAATAACTACTTTTTTATTTAGTATATTGATATAATATATAGTTTTATGCGTCTATAAAAAGATTGTTATTAAAAAGTTTGTGTAAACCAGTGTAACTAAATCTAAAACTCTTATGAAAATCTGTTAACTAAAATAAAATAAACTCAATCTGAAGTTCTAAAATTAGTAAAACTATAACTGAAATAAATGTAAATGAAAACTAAATACAAATATAAAAAAAAAAAACGAATAAAACAAATTAACCTGACAAAATTAAAATGAAAATATAAAAATAAAAGTCAATTCAAAACATTAGCCTAAACAGTATAATAGTTTATAAATAATACTAAAATAACAGTAATATAAACAAATATATGTCTAAAATAATATAAAATAAAAATATTTTAAAGGAGACATATTATGTCCCTTTTTACAATATGTAATATAAGTCTCTGGTGTCCCCAGAATGTTTCTGTGAAGTTTCAGCTCAAAATACTCCACAGATCATTTATTATATCATTTTGAAAATACCTATTTTGAGTGGAAATTCAATATTAAAGTGATCTCATCATTTGGCAATTATGTTAAATGATATAACATTTTGAATATATTATTATTTATTATTCAAAATAGCCCTGGAATTTGAAATCATAACCTGTTGCTCATATTCATTGCAGTCCAAAATAATTTCACATGCTTAAAGTCTAGCGTGACCACCCCTCTACTACTCGACCCCCTGATTGTCCACACTGACTAGACAGAAAATAGTATGTTTTAAAAAGTTCACCCTTATGTCTGCTTAGTGACAACAGAGCTACTAATCGTAGCTTGTAAATTTAAAGCTTTTGTATAAATATAACAGTCCTGACTTGTTTGTGTTTATGAGGATCCCTGTGGCCCGATCTCACGCCGCATGTCTCTTTTCTCGCAGTTCTGTCGGGTGGACAGCACAGTCCTCTGCGGCGTTCGGTGTCTCTGACCCCTCCGATGAGCGGCGGATCTAACCAGCCTCTGGGGCACGGATGGCTCTCCCAGGAGGACCTGCGTCCCCGCGGGCCGGCCCCCGACCACGCCCCCATCTCTCCTCAGAGCAGCGTGGCGTCCTCGGGCAGCGGAGGCAGCGAGCACCTGGAGGAACACGCTGCTGTCCGAAGTACATTCCATGAGGAGGGCAGCGGGATGAGGGGTGAGCCACAGAAGTGTTTATGTAGACTATTTTTATGACAGCTAAACAGATCTTGAAAATAATTAATTGGTCTAATTAGTCACGATGAGCCAGGGCTTTAAAAACTAGGTCGCTTACAAGAAAATTGATCCTGCATTGCTTTTCATCTGAAACAATGTGATGTCACTCTCAGATGTGCCGGCATGGCTGAAGAGTCTGCGTCTCCATAAGTACGCTGGACTCTTCTCCACCATGACCTATGATGAGATGCTGTCACTGACGGAGCAGCAGCTGGAAGCTCAGGTTGGTGTTTTGATACTTTTCATTGCTAGGCTGCAAAAATGACTTTCTTACTCAATAGTTTTGTCTTGTATTCCAGTATAGATAATTAAACACATGTAAAATAAGAGTTTACATTTACTATAAGATATTTTTCAAGATGTTTTTACAAGCTGATATAAGATAATGCGTCATGTATTTAGAGAAATCAATAAAAATTTGAGGTGTTTGTGAAAAAAACATTTGCACATAAAACATTCATTCCCTTTTGTATTACATTTATATTACTCACCCCATTGACACCCCATTTTTAATCAGTTTGAAAAGACATATTAGCCAAAAATTAAGAATTTGTTCCCATGACTTATTCCTTTGCTCCCTAATTTTAGGTAAATTGCAGCTATGATTTAATTTAATTAAAACAAGGAAACTAATTAGTAAATCATGGTAGAGATTTAATGAAAACGAGAGTATGAATTAATAAAACATAATAGGTAACACACTAGGTAACACTTTATTTTACAGTGTCCTTGTTAACATGTTACATGTACTTACTATTATAAGAACAATAAATTATGCATAATTACATGCACGTAATTACATGCTATGTAGTTAATTAATATTACTCTGTACTTAAATATATAATTACACTGTAACAAGGACACCTTAATGTGTAACCATAATTATTAATTTGCTCACTCGTTTTAGTTAAATCATTTTGTGTTTTTTCTCTGCATGTCTTGGCAAAGCTCAGTCAAAAATACTAATGAAGGAAATCAGTTGTGCAAATCTCCAGTGTAAAAATGATTAAAGCAAGTAATATTACCAGAGAGGTTCAAGCATGTACAAGATACAGACATGCTTGTGAGAGTTTGAGCCAATCAAAAGACTCAGTTACTCAATGGCTCTTCTAGCTATTTATGTGATGCAGGGGTTGAAAATCAATTACAATGTCTTGATTTAGCTAGTTTGCTAACAACATTTAGCTCCAAATAATTTGTGCATACAACTAGGTGTAGCCTGCTGTATTTTTGACACTGCTACAGGTAATTTCTGACAAATGACATGTAATTTTGGTGGCCATTACTTGTGGAAAAATACATACAGGGCCTCATTGGAAAAGTTAATTTTGTGGCAATTTGTGTGTTTTTATGTGTGAAATGTGGCTATTATTGTAGGGGAATCGTATAGTGTCTCCATCATGTATGTACATATATAGATATTTACATTTTATATATTGTAGCAGCTTTGCATAGTATGAGATCTGTTGTTATGTCATACAGCATGTCAGATTTTGTTTTAAATCTTGTTTTTCTCTGATATAGCAAGTCACCAAAGGGGCACGGCACAAGATCATCATCAGTATTCAGAAGCTGAAAGACAGACAAAACATGCTACGCTGTTTGGAGAAGGTCAGAGACTCTCTTTCCCCATCTCAGTTTATTTCAACCCATAGTCTTTGTTTTTGTGAACAGTCCTATTAAACTTTACATTTGCAGTCATTCATACTGTGGATACTTTTTTCACCGTTTCAGATTTGGGTTTGAACCTTCAACCTTTCCGCTTCCAGCCTTGATCTTTAACTGCAGTGCCACACCAACTCTGAATCCCAAACCTCTGCCATTATCATTTTCACATGCAATTTGTATGTGTGTTAATTATTAAATGTCATCTATTTAATTCAAGGACACAGTATTTGAAACAACAAGAGACAGGAAGGAGCCAGATGTCTAATTTCAGAGCAACCTTTTCATCAAGCTTTCCATCTCCATGCATTTGTAGCATCAGAAATCAGACACCTCCTCCTGGTAGCTGAATCCATTTAAAGTTTTAATGTCCCGCATGTGTCGGCCCTGTTAAGAGTCGCACCGTGCGACGGGGAAACAAACATGCTCGTATTTTTGGTAGACCTTTATTTTGTCCTCACATGTCATTTTCCGCCTCATTACATGTCTGAAATATCCCGACACCCGACAGTTGCCCGTATTGAATTTATGGAAGCGTCCAAAATAAGGCCGCACTGCAACCTTGAATATAACAGCTACGCTCGCATCCATTCATTTGTCATCTCTCTCTCTTTCAGGACATTTTGGAGGGAGGGAATCTACGTGCTCCTTTGCAGGAGCTCCACCAGATCATCCAGACGCCCATTAAAGCCTGCAGCACAGAGGAGTCTTCACAGCACCACCTGCTGAGCGCTGAGAGGAAGAGCAGCATCGCCACTTCCCACCTGGGTGGAGGAGAGACGGAGGGCAGCTCCACGTTCATAGCCGAGGGAGACATCCCTGCTCAGTTCACTCGCGTCATGGGCAAAGGTTCATACGTAGTTCTTCTCGTCATCTAAGAATCATTTGAGGCTTTTAGGAATGTTTAGGTCACCACTTTCCATTTCCAAACAACTTTATCTAACGGACAGAAAAATGGGTCAGAAGATGTCAGACAGAGATCATGTAATTTACTTCCCTTAGCTCTTGCTGAGTTTTCCATAACTATACGAGATTCAAAGTCATACTGAACTAATATAGTTTGGCATTGTGTAAGAAGTTTTTTTTTTTTTCATAAATATGTGACTTTAACTCTTTCTTTCTGTTTTTGTGACAGTTTGCACACAGCTCCTCGTCTCAGGGTCGGATGAGGAGAACATTAGTTCCTACCTACAGCTTATTGATAAGTGCCTAATCCATGAGGTGAGTGTTCATCAACTTGAAGTATCCTTTAATTAATTTCTTAATACATGAAAGTTCTTGGTCTTATTGAGAAAAATTGATCCGCTTTTTATAATTCCCATTGGATACAATCATGTCCTTACTTGTTGAATATCCTGTTCCACTCAGAAAAGTGTCAAATAATAGAAGTAAAATGTTTAGTGAACCAGTGTTGTTATTGTTAACCAAAACTAAAACGGTAATTAAAGTAAAGCTGAAATAACTTAAATGAAAATTAGAAATGTTGCCTTGGCAGCCAACTGTCATAAGTTTTAAGTCGAAACATTAAATTTACTAAAACTAAAGCATAAATAAAAATAAAATAAAACTAAATGGAAATATTAAAAATGAAAGCACAAGAAAAATAAATAAATAAATAAATAAAAACTGATAATATAAAAATAAAATATAATTAAAAATATTAATAAATACTATCATCATCTTATCAGGAAGACTCCAGATTTTCAAGAGTGTCTCTGAGAAATTAGACTTAAATTCCCTAAACACTAATTTGATTTTGTGACGTTTAAGGCATTTGTTAGGTGCTTTTATCCAAATCAAAGTACAAAAAGTGTTTTAGTTTTTCATGTGAGACTGTTGAGGTCAGCAGATGGCGAGCATACAGTTCCCTTTTCTGGTTTGTATTATCCTTATTATTGAAACTTCTGAACAAATTACATACTAAATTTAAGAATAAGCAGACATAGTCCCATTAGGCACAGTTCTGGAGTGATCAGTTATGAGGTGTGAAGTATGTTGAGCTGGAATGGAAATCCTGAGTCTCTCACTGCTGTGATGTCTCCCACCTCTCGCAGTCCTTCACAGAGACACAGAAGAAGAGGTTGTTGTCTTGGAAGCAGCAGGTGCAGGTGCAGTTCCGGTCAATTTCACGGAAAACTCTCCTGGACCTAACAGGACAGAGAAGAAGGTAAAGTGGATTTTGGAGGTCATGGTTAGAACCAAAGCACAATTTAACCTCCTTATTCTGTTTAGAACATTTGACTGTACATTATTCTTCATATTTCTAAATGATTAAATAAAATTCAGTGGAAGTTATTCACTATGACAGCTGCCATCTGATTAGCAAAGCAGTGTTTCCCGACCAAACCAGGTTTGTTGCTTAAGTTTTACTGAATTACGTCATGCAGTGAACTGAGAACAGACATTAGCCAAGAACAGTCATTTTGAGGTTTACTCTGTCAGACACGTTGATTGATTTAGGTCAGAATTATTGCCATCTGTGTTTTTATTTATTGGACTAATACTTTAATGATGATCAAAAACCACAGACCACACAGATGTGTTTAGGACCATGAGTCACAGTTTGCCGTCACTCCCTACTGGATTACATCACGGCCCGAAAATAGAGCATATGATACTCAACAAGAATCTCCTATTTTATGCCACAGTATGAGGCATTATGGACTTCTACATCAATGGTTCTCAAACTTTTTAACTTTAAAGTCCCCCATTGTCAAAGTCAATACAAAAAGGCCCTCCTACACAGACTCTTGTTTTTTTACTGCTGCCAAAATCATACCAAAAACATGAGTTTGTTCTCAGTTTTTTTAATAGATACTAGGGCTGTCAACTCTTTTTTTTTTTTAAAGAAAACATTATATGAGTAAATTTCTTTGAAAAGAATATACTGTGTGTGTGTGTGTGTGTGTGTGTGTGTGTGTGTGTGTAGAACTACTGAAATTTATTTAATACTTAGTACAAAACCTTTGTTGGTAATGACAGCTTCAAGACGCCTCCTGTATGGAGAAACTAGTCGCATGCATTGCTCAGGTGTGATTTTGGCCCATTCTTCCACACAAA
>NW_015627233.1:145736-148079 GCF_001515625.1 Sinocyclocheilus rhinocerous
ACTAGTCGCATGCATTGCTCAGGTGTGATTTTGGCCCATTCTTCCACACAAAAAGTCTTCAAATCTTGAAAGTTCCATGGGCCTCTTCTATGAACTCTAATCTTTAGTTCGTATTTTCTATTGGATTCAAGTCAGGTGATTGACTGGGCCCGGGGCAGGATTGCTTTCTAATTACTGACAGATTACTGACAAGGTGTCTTGGCTTTCCATGCCTTTTTGCACCTCTCTTTCTTCATGTATTCAATACTTTTTCTCTGTGTCATTCCATTTTATTACACATAACTTAATTTCTGAACTTGTTTGTTTTGTTTTCTTTGTATGTATGGATTAATTGGGTTGTTACCGACATCTGGTGAAAATTTCATGTCAACAGCACCTTTAGAAATATATTTACTGAGAAAAATGGTGACATGTTCAATACTTATTTTACCCGATGTGTGTATATATATATAAAATTAATCCCACTATATAATAATTATGTATAAAAATTATGTAATAATTAATTCTGCATATACTGTATATTATACTGTATTATATTTCAATATATAAATAATATTTATTTGTTTAAAGGGGTCATATGATGTTGCTAAAAAGAACATTATTTTTTATATTTGGTGTAATGAAATGTGTTTTTTTTTACCTTAAACCGCATAAACACATTATTTTCCACATACTGTACATTATTGTTTTTCCTCATCTTTTGGAAGACCAAACAAAGTAGTTTCGCTTTCGCAACTAAACACACAGCGTCTTCACAACATGGTGGCGGCGGTGGTGGCAGCAACAATAAAGTTACACCTTCTTTCTTTGTGTGAACATTTGGCGGCGTTATGCAAATCTTCCCACATTGTGACGTAGACATGTGGGGGCGTGTTTAAACGAGGCGTTTTAGGAGGGTGTGGACCAGTCTAAACTTTTATAAAGAATATCTCTTTGGGTTTGAGACTTTAGTCTTTGCAACTTTAGGGATCTTATCTATTCACGAACAGCTTGTAACACTCCAAAGAGAAAGGAAAACTTGAAATTGCATCATATGACCCCTTTAATATATATAAATAATAATGCATTTGATTCAAATTTTTACAAGTTTTGAAGTTGCTTTCTCTTTCTGTAATATCATCAGAGCATCTGAGTGGTATTTTATGACACTGTCGTTTTTTTTTGTTTGTTTTTTTTCATTTCAGCAGTCGTTACGGTCAGTCCAACTCCCTCCCAACCACGGGATGCGTAGGCAGCGGCGTTCCCACCCGGAGGAACTTGCGCCAGTATCAGATGCGGAGTTTGCCTGGTGTCAGACCCATCCTTTTGGGTACCACTGGCCTGTTCGGACCAACCCCCCGAAGCGGCAGCAGCACCCCTACCGGCCTGAAGCAGGGAAGACAGGTCTGTCATTTCACAAACGTGCCCTAGTGCCCTCACGGTGGCTTTCAACAACACCCAACCCGAAGCGTAAATGACTCTATTACCACTTCAAACTGAAGGGAGCTCTAGTTTTTGAAGTGGATGGAGCTGGAGGCGATTTACAGCATTCCAGAAATCCTACATCACTGTTGAATGGAACAACTGAGGATCGGGTTTTGGAAGCGCAGTGATAACCTGGCATTCTTGCGTGTCTGCTCAAACATTTTTCTAGGCACGCTTACAATGGGAGGAAGTTCCAACTGCCTCCCTGGTTCAGAGTCTGTGGACGGTGGGGTTAGGTGTGCGAAACAGCCGATGAGTCATATGTGGGGAGAAGTGCAACTGGAGGGAGGAGAGAAGAAGAGGAGAGAAAGAAAGAGAGTGAGAGAGAGGGAGCTAGTCAGAGGCAGTGAGAACAGTGCACAGGCATTTCCTGTTTTTCCCTGCTCGTCTGTACGGGAGGGCCAGGAAAGGGGGAGAGGGAGTCAAATGAAGGGAGTGAGAGAGAGAGTGAATGAAAGTCGGTCGGGCAGGTTAGAAGAACTTATTAACATCAGATCACTACATTAATGGATGAATCCTAGTAAATGATCAGTTGTCCGAGTGATACATCACCCTAAAAAAAAATTTAGTCCCAAATTTCCCCGTCCCAAATTTCTCCTTACCATAATGCAAAAAAAGTATGACGTACATTTTAAAAATAAAAAAAAGTTGTATTACAGTAATGAGAATCACTTACACAGTTACACAATTGTTGTAAGTAATTTATGCATATGAAGAAAAATGATTGTATTACAATAATGAGAATAATGGGAATTACAAAACAGTAATGCAAAAAAGCAGATTGCAATTTCAGGTAAATATGCTTAATTGTCATAAAGATAATGTTACAATGCCCAAAAATAACCCGTCATGGTACACACAACTATATTTAAATTAAAT
>NW_015627233.1:148421-159438 GCF_001515625.1 Sinocyclocheilus rhinocerous
TATATATATATATATATATATATATAGTTTTTTATTAATATATAATAATATCCAAAATTAATAAAGAAAATAATAATAGTATTAATAATAATAAAATATATATTTTTTGATAGACTTTTGTGGTTTGGATATCTGAAGCATGAGGACAGCTTTTCCTGATTTTTGTGCATTATAAAGATTTATAATTTCATTCAACATGCTGATACCCTGATTATAAATATATTTCTTTGGTAAAATAAAACACTACAGAAGCATAGAAAATGACTTTTGTCAAAAAAAAAAAAAAAACATCAAATATTTTCGTAGTGGTCAGATAGACAGTTAATTTTTTTCTGACTTGAAAGAGTGTCACACATTTAAAGCAAATCTTTTCCGGCTTCTCTGTGCTGCGTGCTCCACTGACACACATTCAGTTCCTCTCTGTCTGTGGCTCCGCTCTGACTGCAGCTGAAACTCACTTCCTTTAGTTTGCTCCGTTCTCGTGGATATATATATATATATATTGTATTATGGTGAAATGACATGGATATGTTTTTGTTAGATTCATTTGTATATAGAAGAATTGTATAGAAGAAAAGTCATATGTTTAACACTTAATGAATGAGAAAGCATGTGTTTTCATTACTAGTCATTTGATGTTTAGAACAATAAAAGGCTTCATAATCAGGTGTAACTGTTTTTCATGTATTATCCATTAGTTTAATGAACATGAGCACAGATTGTAGTATGATATGATTGTAATTGGGCTGGAATGTGTGTTTTTGTGGTAGGGTTTGTGGTTTGCCAATCCAGGGGGCAGTAACAGCATGCCCAGCCGCACCCACAGCTCAGTTCAGAGGACTCGATCACTACCCGTCCACACCAACCCACACACCATGGCCATGTTCCAGCAAACAGGTAAGAGACCAGAACTCAAACACACTCATCATGTTTAACTCACAGTCTGCTCAGGCAAAGCAGAAGTGCCATCATCTCTGACACAAAACCCCCCAGATTACTTAAAAGAGGCAACATTTTGAAAAAAATTCCTTACAATTAAGGAGGTAAAAAAAAAGGCTTGGAGGTAAAAATGCTTGTTAATGACCTTAAACTTTGTCTCTTCAATTGGACAGTGTTTATTTATTCATTTATTTATATATTTATTTATTGCCGTGCATGAAAATCAGTAATAAATGTTCGCGTGTACGGTTCACTGTGCTGCATTAAAAAATATTTGTAAATGCACATTTTTTCCTAAACTAGACCTTTGTACTAACCTCCATATAAAAACATATTTCCCTTTAAACCATCTTAGAATAGAAAATGTCATCAAAAAACTAAAAAAAAACAATAAAATAAGAGATAAAAAGATTTTTTTTATCTGTTAACTTGCCTATTACTTAATAACTTATTTTTTATCATGTTTGAGTAGTTGAAAAATGTTTACAACTGACATCTAATATATCAGTTGATATTTTATTTAGATTTATTGTAAATATATATATATATATATATATATATAGTTTTTTATTAATATATAATAATATCCAAAATTAATAAAGAAAATAATAATAGTATTAATAATAATAAAATATATATTTTTTGATAGACTTTTGTGGTTTGGATATCTGAAGCGTGAGGACAGCTTTTCCTGATTTTTGTGCATTATAAAGATTTATAATTTCATTCAACATGCTGATACCCTGATTATAAATATATTTCTTTGGTAAAATAAAACACTACAGAAGCATAGAAAATGACTTTTGTCAAAAAAAAAAAAAGAAACATCAAATATTTCGTAGTGGTCAGATAGACAGTTAATTTTTTTCTGACTTGAAAGAGTGTCACACATTTAAAGCAAATCTTTTCCGGCTTCTCTGTGCTGCGTGCTCCACTGACACACATTCAGTTCCTCTCTGTCTGTGGCTCCGCTCTGACTGCAGCTGAAACTCACTTCCTTTAGTTTGCTCCGTTCTCGTGGTTTTACATAAATACTCGACCCCTTTCGGAGAAGAAAGAGATGCTGTGCACAAGAGAGTGTACAGTGTTTTTGTGTGCTAGGTTGCATGTTACAATGACTTTCTTTGTGCAGCATGCCTTCCACTTTCTCTCTCCGACTCGTTCCCCCTTGTGTTCTCATTGCCGCCCATCCGAATGTGTTCACATTAACGCCTTGATTAATTCAAAGGCAACAAAGAGGGAGCACTGTGAGAGAGAGACTTGACGGGCCTTACAGGATTTTCTGCTTAAAAATAGCAGGTTGTCTGTTCTGTCCAGCCAGTGGTTGCCTAACTCAGCTCTTCCTTCCCACAAGGGATTTTCAAAGGCCCGTTTGCTGTTGACTCAGCTAAAGACGAGCACAGTAAGGGCCGGCCCAGCCCGAGCAGTGCTGCAGGAGCCTTGAGCAGTCAGACTCTGCCCCACTGAGACTGAAGCTTCTCTTTAGAACAGCGCTCACACTGTAGGCCAGTGTACTACTGAGGGAACTATGAACACGATCGGTTCACAATCAGTTCAGTGCAGTTTGCAAGCATAATGGCTGTGAATTTTGAAAATTGAGGTCGCAATTTTGAACTATTGATCAGTTGCCGTATGGTGACTAAGATGTGAATGAGACCTCTGAGAGGTTTGAAATGCATCTTTGTTTGCCTTTTTTCTCTTGCTGGTCAACTTCTGAGGGTGCTATTGGTCAAAAGAGAATGAAATGAAATGTATAAGGTCTGGGCTAGTAACTGTTAAGGTTAATTATAAAGATTTATAATTTCATTCAACATGCTGATACCCTGATTATAAATATATTTCTTTGGTAAAATAAAACACTACAGAAGCATAGAAAATGACTTTTGTCAAAAAAAAAAAAAGAAACATCAAATATTTCGTAGTGGTCAGATAGACAGTTAATTTTTTTCTGACTTGAAAGAGTGTCACACATTTAAAGCAAATCTTTTCCGGCTTCTCTGTGCTGCGTGCTCCACTGACACACATTCAGTTCCTCTCTGTCTGTGGCTCCGCTCTGACTGCAGCTGAAACTCACTTCCTTTAGTTTGCTCCGTTCTCGTGGTTTTACATAAATACTCGACCCCTTTCGGAGAAGAAAGAGATGCTGTGCACAAGAGAGTGTACAGTGTTTTTGTGTGCTAGGTTGCATGTTACAATGACTTTCTTTGTGCAGCATGCCTTCCACTTTCTCTCTCCGACTCGTTCCCCCTTGTGTTCTCATTGCCGCCCATCCGAATGTGTTCACATTAACGCCTTGATTAATTCAAAGGCAACAAAGAGGGAGCACTGTGAGAGAGAGACTTGACGGGCCTTACAGGATTTTCTGCTTAAAAATAGCAGGTTGTCTGTTCTGTCCAGCCAGTGGTTGCCTAACTCAGCTCTTCCTTCCCACAAGGGATTTTCAAAGGCCCGTTTGCTGTTGACTCAGCTAAAGACGAGCACAGTAAGGGCCGGCCCAGCCCGAGCAGTGCTGCAGGAGCCTTGAGCAGTCAGACTCTGCCCCACTGAGACTGAAGCTTCTCTTTAGAACAGCGCTCACACTGTAGGCCAGTGTACTACTGAGGGAACTATGAACACGATCGGTTCACAATCAGTTCAGTGCAGTTTGCAAGCATAATGGCTGTGAATTTTGAAAATTGAGGTCGCAATTTTGAACTATTGATCAGTTGCCGTATGGTGACTAAGATGTGAATGAGACCTCTGAGAGGTTTGAAATGCATCTTTGTTTGCCTTTTTTCTCTTGCTGGTCAACTTCTGAGGGTGTTATTGGTCAAAAGAGAATGAAATGAAATGTATAAGGTCTGGGCTAGTAACTGTTAAGGTTAATGGTTTAAACCAAGCAAGGGTGATCTTTATCCATTTTGCTTCTGAGCAAAACTCTTAGCCCCTGATTGCTTCAAGGGAATGCTTCATTTAAAGGAATAGTCACCAAAAAATGAAAATTTACTTTCAATTTATTTTAGGCCATCCAAGAGGAAGATGCGTTTGTTTGTTCTTCTGAACAGATTTGGAGAAATTTAGCATTACATCACTAATGGATCCTCTGCAGTGAATGGGTGCCATCAAAAACAGGTCTTAATGGTGGATTTGTTTTTTACACGCACAGCTTTAGCTTCACAAGACATTAATTGATGTGCTGGAGTGGTGTGGATTACTTGTGGATTATTGTGATGTTTTTATCAGCTGTTTGGACTCTCATTCTGACGGCACCCATTCACTGCAGAGGATCCAGTGGTGGTGAGAAAGTGATGTAATGCTACATTTCTCCAAATCTATTCCCATGAAGAAACAAACTCATCTACATCTCGGGTGACCTGAGCGCGAGTAAAGTTTTAGCCAATTTTTTTGTGAACTATCTGATAAAAAGATAGATCATAGATTCAGGTTCAAATCTGGCCTGCATTTTGTGCTGTTCCCATTTACAGATTTGCTGTTGTTATCTACTGTTTCTGTGAGGCAACCACAAATAACCACTTTCTTTCTGTTTTTGGTATATCAAGACATCAGTCAGTGTCATGTAGCCCTCACTTGGCTTGTTATGTGTTGTTTATTGTCATAACTTGTTGAAGTTGACTCAGTTTGTTTGTCATTTTGCAGATTTACAGGTGCCTGTGACTGAGCCTGACATCAATAACCGTTTGGAGTCTCTGTGTCTCCGCATGACTGAACACGCTCTGGGAGGTACGTGTCCACTTCTTGCTCAAGTTATAAATACTGCACTTAGTTCACCCAAAAATGAAAATGACCAACTTATTTTGGTTGTTTTTTTTGAAGGAAATTAATACTTCTATTCAGGAAGGATGCATTAAATTGGTCAAAAGTAAGAGGAAAGACATTTATTGTAATTTCTATTTGAAGTGTTTTGAACTTTCAATTCATCAAAGAATCACATCCCATTAAGCAGCACAACTGTTTTAAACATTGATAATAATAAGAAATGATTCTTGAGCACAAAATAGCTTTATTAGAATGATTTCTGAAGGATCATGTGACACTGAAGAATGGCGTAATGATGCTGAAAATTCAGCTTTGCCTTCACAGGAATAAATTGCATTTTAATATTTATTACAATAACAACAACAGTTGTTTTAAACTAATATTTCACAATATTACTGTTTTACAGTTTTATTTTTTATCAAATAAATGCACCCTTGGCAAGCATAAAAACTTCTTTCAAAAAATGATGTAAAGATATTAACATGTCCATCGCTGAAAACAGAAACTACTTGTCTAGTAGTAGTTAAGCAGTCTGTCAGATGATATTTTCACGTTTTAATATCTGAATACTCAGTACTCGTCTTTTGGTACGAGCTGATGAATAAGGATGTTTTTAGGATTGCGTCTGATTTTATCCCCAATCCATGAGAACGGAATTTGAGGAAATGGTTTGGATTTATGCTGACCATGGCAGGATCATGAACCCCCCCCACAGGACAGTTTCTGTTAGCAGCATCCCGTCGGACACTCATTCAAAAGGTCAAAAAGCCTTTTGAAGTCCTTCGTTTTCCTTTGAAAATGTTCAAGGGAAGACATTTTTTTTCTTCTCCGCAACATTTTAATTGAACTTTTTGGGGTGTTTCTTTGGTGGGAGCTTTAGACGACTCTTCAGACACAACAATCTTCAAAAGAGAAAATATTGTGACTATCAGTTTCAGACAGAAAGGAGTGTTACTTTGTATCCACACGTCGCGGGATCAATGCAGTGAGCATTCCCATGTAAAGTGGAGGTTTTCTTTGCATAAAGAGTGTTTTTTCTCTCAGGGCTGACACAGAGGCTTTCAGTGCAGTGGGCTCGGCGCTGGACAAGCACAGCTTTGTGTTGGGGGAGTGCAGGGAGACAGACAGGAGAGAGGCAGGCAGACAGGTTGAATCAGGGAGACGGGCAGAAGCAGTGGGCAGCTCTGCGGTGAGCTCAGGAATGCCCCGCTCGCTCCACAAAACAGAAACTACTTGTCTAGTAGTAGTTAAGCAGTCTGTCAGATGATATTTTCACGTTTTAATATCTGAATACTCAGTACTCGTCTTTTGGTACGAGCTGATGAATAAGGATGTTTTTAGGATTGCGTCTGATTTTATCCCCAATCCATGAGAACGGAATTTGAGGAAATGGTTTGGATTTATGCTGACCATGGCAGGATCATGAACCCCCCCCACAGGACAGTTTCTGTTAGCAGCATCCCGTCGGACACTCATTCAAAAGGTCAAAAAGCCTTTTGAAGTCCTTCGTTTTCCTTTGAAAATGTTCAGGGAAGACATTTTTTTTCTTCTCCGCAACATTTTAATTGAACTTTTTGGGGTGTTTCTTTGGTGGGAGCTTTAGACGACTCTTCAGACACAACAATCTTCAAAAGAGAAAATATTGTGACAGTTTCAGACAGAAAGGAGTGTTACTTTGTATCCACACGTCGCGGGATCAGTGCAGTGAGCATTCCCATGTAAAGTGGAGGTTTTCTTTGCATAAAGAGTGTTTTTTCTCTCAGGGCTGACACAGAGGCTTTCAGTGCAGTGGGCTCGGCGCTGGACAAGCACAGCTTTGTGTTGGGGGAGTGCAGGGAGACAGACAAGAGAGAGGCAGGCAGACAGGCTGAATCAGGGAGACGGGCAGAAGCAGTGGGCAGCTCTGCGGTGAGCTCAGGAATGCCCCGCTCGCTCCACAGCTGCCAACAGAGCCCGTAGTGTTCTTGTGGCAGCGTACCCCTAAACTTTCCCCCCTCAGGACCTCCACCTCCTCTGGTCAGCAGCCTGGCTGGGAGTTTTGTGTGTCCTCATTACGCAAAATGAGACAGCTTGCTCTGTGAAACTGTACGGTCGGGAAGTCCAATTCATTTTCAATGAACCAGAAGCAAAAAAAAAAACGATTCATTGAGTTTTTATGAGTCACTCAGAGGCTTCCCAGAAGTCCTGTGCGATACTTTCTAGTAAGTTATATAAGTTACACTACCATTCAAAAGTTTAGGGTCAGAAAATGTTGGTTTTTGTTTTTGTTTTGAAAGAAATTAATACTTTTATTTAATGAATACTTTTATTCAAGGACGCATTAAGTGCTTAATATTTTCTAGTAAGTTAAACAAGTTTTTTTGTTTTGAAAAAATTAACACTTTTATTCAACTGGGATAATTGCTTGATATTTTCATTTGAATATTTTCAATATTGTAAAGTTACAATACCGTTCAAAGGTTTCAGCTCAGTACGTATTTTTTAAAGGAATTAATACGTTTGTTCAGCAAGGGTGCATTAAATTGATAAAAAGCGACATAACTGTTCTCTATGGAAGCCCGTTTCCACCACTGAATAAAAAAGGCAATTGTGACTTTTTATTTCACAATTCTGACTTTTTTTCTCAGTTTTGTGTGATATAAACTCACAACTGTGTGTTCTAAAGTCAGAATTGCGGGATATAAACTTGCAATTGCGAGAAATAAAGTCCAATTCTTAGGAGACAAAAAGACTGTTCTCAGAATTGCGAGTTTATATCTCAATAAACTTGCAATTCAGAGAAAAAAAGTCATAATTGGCTATTTGGATCACACAGTTCTGACTTCAGAATTGCATGATATAAACTCGCAATTGCAAGAAAAAAAGTGAGAATTGTGAGAAGTCGCAATTACTGTTTTTTGTTTTTTTTTTACATTTTTTTGTTCAGTGGCAGAAACGGGCTTCCATAGTTTTCAACATTGATAATAATAAGAAATGCTTATTAAGCACCAAATCAGCATATTAGAATGATTTCTGAAGGATCATGTGACACTGAAGACTGGAGTAATGATGCTGAAAATTCAGCTTTACCATCACATGAAAAAATGACATTTTAAAATATATTCAAGTAGAAAAGTTTTCTTAAATAGTACACACAAAAATAGTTTCACAATATTACTGTTCTATTTTTGATCAAATAAATCCAGCCTTTGGTCAGAATAAGAGGCTTTAAAAAACATTACAAATCTTACCGACCCAAACTTTTGACAGGGGTGTACATGTGAAAGAATAGAAGATGACAAAATGTTCATTTTTGGGTGAAAGGTTCTCGAAGTGTTCCAGAATTGCACTTGATTGTGTCAATGTCACGATGTCACTTGTTTCCATAGATGGCGTCGATCGAACTTCAACCATTTGAGAGAAGAAAAGAGGGAGCACAGGGAGACGGCATGCCTGGCAGCAGGGTGAAAGGTCATCACGAGGTCACGAGACCCTCTGCCTATAACCCTCCACCTGCTCACCTACCAACACCAAATAGCCAATAGGAGAGGTGGGGCGTGGTCTACACAGTGCCATTCACTATTTTCTGAAAGGCTTAACACAAGCAAGTTCTGTCACCATGACTACTTCAGCGTGTTTACATTCGAGTTTGGGAGAAAATCACATCTTCAACACTTCCTTAGAAGAACGCCGCAAAGGGTCTACGTGTCGACAGGCCATTAGAGGGGGTCCGACAACTCAAAGCGTTCAGGTGGCTGTCTGGGACGTCACGAAATCCAAACCAGCCAGCAGACGAAACCAGATCAAGACGTAGTTGCAGATTCGATTTCTGTGCCTCTGTGCAGATGCTAAAAATATTACATTATAGCATGTTCGAAGTCATTTTTTTTTTCAGGTGCGAGTGTTCCGAGGACGGTGTACAGCTTTAGGTTCCGAAATGGCTTCGTAGTTTACAACTGCGTTTGTATTCACTGTTTTGTTGTTCTAGTTTTCATTTGTGCCAGCAGGAAAGCTTATTTACAAAACTACAGTACAATGACAGTCAGAGCTACGGATGGTACTCAGAAGAAAGAGAGGGAACGTGAGAGCAGCGATGGGAAAGGAAACAGGAAGTGATGTCAGTGGAAGGGTCTGTAGAGGGAGCGAGGAATGTCGTACATGGATTCTGACGTAAAGGAACGGTCGATGGAGATCAGGAGGTCAGAGAAGTGGAATACAGGAGAAATGCCAGCAAATGCAAGTAGATGGAAAGGTTGAAGAGGAGCAGGTGAACATAGAGGTCAGAGGTGAGGTGAGGTGCGCAGATCCAGACAGAATATGCAGATATATATAGTAATATTTTTTTTAAATATCTATAATTTTTTATATTTTATTTATATTTTAATAAATGTAATTAAAATATAAATAAAATGTTCAAAATATATTTAAATAAAATAAAAATTTAATTAATTGAAATAAAAATTATATGCATATATTAACTATTTTTAGTGGAACATTTGTGGTAAACATGGTCAAATGTGTTAAACAGACCTTTTATTTGTGTCTGAAAGGATAAACATGCTTGGGAGACGTGCACAACTTCATGAATGATGTTCGTTCAGATACACAACTATTTAACTATTTTATGCATTTAATTTTTTTTAATCTGTAAATGCACAGCCGTAGATTGATCGTTTGGCGATTTTGGGACGATTATAGGTGTTGTATGGATGTTTTCAGCTGGTTTCTGTGTATTTGGGATATCACATGCATGGTACACTGTGTCAGTAGACTGTTGGAGCAACAGGGAGAAATATACAGTTTGTCACATGAGGAAAAAAACACTAATGCACCCGTTTCTAGTACAGAGCGCCATCATGTGGTGAAACTGTGCAATAGTTACCAATAAGTGAGGCTAGAGTCTTTTTTTTTTTACAGTATTGTCTTAATATCAGCCATTAGTTAATCATGCCAGGTATTAAAAGTAGAACGTTTACAATAAGAAATGAGCTTTTAGTTTTGGACTCTGATCTGATTTTCTGCATGGGAAGGGTCTGAAAGGTTTTTTTTTGTTGCTTTAATTGTTTTAATCCGGGACATTAAAGTCCCTTTATGAGGGTGTTCAGTGATTGTTAATGTATCTTATTTAGAGTTTTTCTTATAATAACTTTGCTTTTCCTGCCCTTGGTGCTGTGAATCCTTGCTGAAACCATCAAAAGTGAATTTGCAATAACGTGCAATAGACTCTTCATCAGCAACACGGTGTGAATCATAGGGCTGAGGGGGAACTGGGGGTCCCGGAAAGAGGAACTGGACTAACAAACTCCGCCCTCTCCTCCAAATCTCCCACAATTCCCGTATTCGCCGGCCTACAACTTGACGCACCTACCCACACCTCAAGTGTTTTATGCTTTTTGGCTAATCCAAAGAAACCAGTCATGATCAAACGGACAGTAAAGAGGCACTTTGGCATCCGTTGAGTGGCGACTGACAGGCTTCAAGCTGCCTAAAAGAAAGAATGTTGACTATGCAGTGTGTCGGCTTCATAAGTGACTTGGTGCCTCCAAACTAATGCTTTTAAAGTGCATGAAATGCCTTAAACGGAATGGTAGCCGGTGTTTTACAAGCATGTTAGCAAACCATCATGTGGCATCTTGTGCATCTGGTTTCTAGAGGTGCATTTATTTGTGTGTATTAAGCCACTCATCACTGCCATTTGAAAACAATTAGCAGATTCAAATGATTATTTATTCTTTTCTATTATTGATGCAGAGGTTATTGTATTCATTAGATGTATTATTTAAGATACCTTGTGTATTAACTTTTTGCTATGGCTGGTAACCATAAGTACATCTCAAATAACAACCTAGTTATTTTTTTTTTTTGACGTTTTGTTTTCCCAATTTGCATTATTTGTTATCTAAAAAAACGTACCTGATAGCCAAAAGACATATCAGTTTTTTTTGTTATGTTGTTTTAATATTGCTGTTTCCTTTCTTTCTTGTATCTATAAATGCTTATATTTTGCTAACTCTGCCCGGATTGTGTATTTTACATTTTAAGGAAAATGTTTTTTATATTGTCACACGGTGTAAACCAAGAGCCAGTGTTTTTTTGTTTTTTTTTTAGATTTCACTGTTATTCTGTTGCTGTTTTTCACCTCCGCTGTTACGGCGTTTAAAGGGGTCATATGATGCTTTTTTAAAGATCATTATTTTGTGTATTTGGTGTAACAGAATATGTTGACATGCTGAAATGCTTGACAATGTGAAAAACACATTATTTTTCAAATACTGTACATTATTGTAGGTCCTCTATGCCCCGCCTCTCTCAAATGCTTCGTTTTCTACAAAGTCCCCTCCTT
>NW_015627233.1:159870-162115 GCF_001515625.1 Sinocyclocheilus rhinocerous
GTAGATATGTGGGGTGTGTTAGAACGAGCCGTTTTAGGGGGGCGTGGCAGAGTCTTAACTTTGATAAAGAATATCTCTTTGGTTTTGAGACTTTAGTCTTTGCAACTTTAGGGATCTTATCTATGCACAATCAGCTTGTAACACTCCAAAGAGAAAGGAAAACTTGAAATCGCATCATATGACCCCTTTAATGCCAAATACTTACGGCGTAGCGTCATTGCGTAGTTCTTTACGAAGAATGCTGCTCGCTTGTGATTGGATAACGAAGAATGATGCTTATTCAGCTCTGGTTTGTTTAAATGTTTTTCAGATTCGTTCCCTCATTGCGAGCAAGCTTTAGTTAATTTTTTTCCAAATGCGCTTGACTGCAAACATGCAGCAAAATTACAATGCTGTAACAGTGTTAACATTTACATGCTGCCTTGGTATTCCGAAAAAATAAAAATAAAACTAGCGTTTTAGCGTTGACGATACCTTTTTTTTGTTGCATTGTTTTGTAAAAGGTTTTGGGCGTTAGCATATCGAAACTCTGATGCTGATCGATTTTATTTTATTTTTATTTGATTTGTTTTTTCCCCTCTATTCTGAAGGGTCTTGCTTTACTATGATCTTTGATTTTAGTTTTGTTTTTTATTTTATTTTCTTAGCATTTTTTTTTTCAAGAGCCGATGTCCTGTATTGACTGCAGGCTGACGTACATATACATATATAAAATATATATTTTAAAAGAATCTTATGTTTATGAAACGATAAAACCAAATAAAAACCGCGAAAAAATTAAACAAAACACGAAAAAAAAAAAGGTAATTTATATTTTAGAGATGCATGCAAGAGGCTGGGAAGTCATATCTAGAATAACAAATGGCAGTGCCTTTTTTTGTATTCAGACATTTACCCCAAATGGAAATGATTTTATATGGCTCTAAAATATAGAGATAAGCAAGACGCATTGATAGTCGAAACTTCAAATCATACAAAGTCCATACGAGCGGATTCTTTGCTCGAGAGGAGCGTGCTGGTAGGGAATCTGTATGCTTTAGGTACTTCAGTGCTGTTATGAAGTTATGATTATATCTGTCTGTACAACACAGAGATGTGTGTATATTTTTGTTTGTATGTGTGCGAGTGTGACACTGTACGTGTATCCAGGTGAGAAACCGGATTGTCTTGTAATTTTTGTACATATACTTTTTTAGTTGCATCATAACATGGATGGTTTCGTCAGAGGCTGTTTTTCCACTTCCTGTTTCCTGTGAGGCGTCACAGCTCGTGTTACGTCTCTATGCTCATTTTAGCGCAGGTTTCAAACATCTTTACTAAAATAAACATGACTTTAGTCAATAAAGAGAGGGATTCTGTAATCTCTTTCCCTCTTTGTTTCGTGGCCTTGTGTGTGTTTTTGTACGTTAATGGGAGATTATAGTACTGTTTGTGTGTGTGTCTGTGATGTTCTGTCCGCCAACTGAATGTGTTTTTGTCGGTTTCATTGGGTCTGTGTTAAATGCTTGACATCTTTGTAATAACCACAGACGAAAAGTATTAAAGAGTAACTTTTGAAAAGGACGCAATGTATTGCTCTCATTTCAAAGCAGCTGTTATATTCAGAGTAACTAACCACATGAGTGCGAGGAATTTACTGCCGCCTCTCGGTTTCAACCAATCAGAGAGCTCGAGACAGATTTTTATTGCCAAGAGGCGTGGCTTTCTGTGAAAAAAAAATGGACAGAAAAGTCCTTTTTTTTTTTCACTGGACTCGCAGTTTTATGATCTAATTTATGATGAGCCAATGAAAGTGTCACACAGATGGGCAGTGTTGTTAATGGAAAATATGGGAAAGAATTAGAAAGTGATTTTTTTGTGTGGAAGTTAAAGGTGACGTATCATGAAAATCTGACTTTTCCAGGTTTTAAGTGCTATAATCAGGTCCCCAGTGCATCTACCAAGGAAACGTGAAAAACATTCACCTAGTAACTTTGTTTTGGGAAGCCTTTTTCTGCAAGCATCTGAGAAAAGGAGCGGGTCTGATTTCGCTCCCTTGGTGACGTGGCAAAGGGATCTCATTACAATATCACCGCCCCTTAATCTGTAAGTTTCCACCCACGGCTCCGTCATTTGATTTCGCAAGTGACAACGGTGTACCAGTTCTAATGCCATGGCGAAAGTTTGAACAAAACATGCTAACTGTTCTGTTTTTGGCTGCACAGACGAGCACAGAACACTGTTTAGAGTCCCAGCCTCAGAGGAG
>NW_015627233.1:162265-173119 GCF_001515625.1 Sinocyclocheilus rhinocerous
GCCCACTTTTGGAGTTCACGCCCCATTTTGGAGATCTCCGGTCTGCAGTTATACCTACTTGGGAAAATGGAGCGGGGTCTCTTTGCGCGAAGCGACCCCGCCCCATTTTGGAGGTTCTGCCCACTTTTGGAGTTCACGCCCCATTTTGGAGATCTCCGGTCTGCAGTTATACCTACTTGGGAAAATGGGGCGGGGAGCAGCAGCTCATTTGCATTTAAAGAGACCGGCCCGAAAAACAGCGTGTTTCTGCTTCCACTCAAAATAGCCATTTTCAAAATGTTATAATAAATGATCTGTGGAGTATTTTGAGCTGAAACTTCACAGAAACATTCTGGGGACACCAGAGACTTATATTTCATATTGTAAAAAGGGACATAATGTCTCCTTTAAATAGAGATCATTAAAAAGTAGGATTTCACCATGAAAATGTTTGTACAAAAAAAAAAAAAAAACTAATTGGGCTTGTGCTGCCTGACTAAACTACTTTCATGATTGAAGAAAACAGCACTCTTAGAGAAAAGATTGAGATAGAATATTGAACTTTAAAGGAAAGAAGCCATTTTTCACATTTATTTATTATGCAGTAATTTCACATGTACATTTTTAAATGTTTAAATTGTAAAACATAAAAAAAAAAACATTTTAACGCGTCTTACAATAAAGAGAATTTTTTACATTACAATAATGTGAATTTGTGAGGGTAATGTCCTTCACTTGTCTTGTTTTTCTTGTGAATTTAGGGTAAAATATTAAATTTGTGTGATCCACCCTTCAATGTTTCTTGTCTTTTGCTTACCAACTCCCCTCAACAAAAATACATTAAAAAAAACAAAACAAGAATTCTATATATTTTACACAAGATTTTTTATTTTAAGCTGAAAATTATGATGAACATCAATAAAGAATTTGAAAGGCTCTTTTGTTTAAAGAAGGCTACATGAATAACACTCAGTTCTCAATATCAAGTGCTCATTTTCTTAATGAATCCACTGATTCACGTGGCGTGATTGTGACATTGAACATCTCAGACACCGTCTGGCTCAGAGTTTCATCTGAACTCATGAATGCAGAACATCACTCAAACAATGTTTCATAATAATAAAAAAGTCACTACACAGGCAATACAACAGTATCAGTAAATCCACAGTATCTGTCGTTTTTTAGATTAATATAATTTTCTACAATGATACATATGTATATAATAGTTTAAATTGTAACTCAAAAGCACATACCCAAGCACAGGTAAACATGCGTCAGAGGAAATGTACAAAATATGATCTACAAATGTAGAAGCTTAAAATATCTTTTAGTTGGTTTCCATCTTTTTTAATCCTATTTTAATTACAAAGATCACATTTATCAGTACAGCTATGTTCTGTATTCTTCATACTGTAAATGAATCCCACAATGTGCAAAATCAGATACTAAGTTGACCTCGACTGCACCTTTCACATTTGGTCTTTTTTTTCGAACAAATAGAAGTGTAAACAACATCAATGGCCATACAGACAGGACATTCAGAAGGCTGGAGCTGGTTATCACTTCATCACAGAACATCCACATCAGACTCAACAGCTGATTTTAAACATAAAATAATAATGTTGCACAAAACACGTAAATACAGTCAATAATGAGCTCAAATTAACACTTAAAGGGACAGTTCACCCAAAATGTAAATTCAGTCATCATTTACTCACCCTAATGTTGTTTTAAACCTACATTGTTTTTTTTTTATTTGGCTTAACACAAAATAAGATATTTGTAGAAGGGTTGTTTTTGTCCTTGCAATAAAGTGTGTGTGTGTGTGTGTGTGTGTGTGTGTGTATATATATATATATTTCTCTATTTCTCTCTCTTTTTTTTTTTTTACACCGTCCCCCTTCAGGTTGTGGTACACGTGTCTTTTTGCTGTGAAATCTTTACATATTTATTTTTATAAAGTACTGTAAATGTAAGAATACATTTTATGTTGTTAGAAATATTTCAAGATAAACACATACTGGACTGAACCAACAAAGGTTTACTTTATCCATACTTTTAAAACCATTTTTTGGGGAAAAATCATCTTAAAATGTGATTATTAATTATGATCCATCAGGCTTTTGAGGAATCATCATCAGGCTTTTTATTTTTACCTATATCATACTATATGAGTCATAAAAGCCTGATGTATCAAAAATAAAAACAACATGCAAACTTTTTTTTTTGTCTAAAACTAAGCTTCAATAAATGGTTCCATTAAAAAAAATATATAGATTTTTTCAGACTATTATTTCATATGTCAGGGTTAAGGCAAACATGTTTGGACAGCATGAGGGTGAATAAATATGGACACGTTTCATTTTTGGGTGAACTATCCTTTTGAGCAGATGATATTTTGGGTCTGGGCACAATTATTGACTGATGCACAGGACACATTATATTAAATATTACATTTTAAGACAGCACAGCCATAATACATGTTCAACACATAGTAAAACAACAATAAAACTGGTCTGGATGTATTCACTTATAAAAAGTGGTGCTTTGTAATACTATGCTCTTTTTGGACATGTACCATTATAATACCATGATCATCTTTGAAGTACCTTGTAAATATCAAGGTGTATAAATATTGGAAATCATTTAGTGGTCATTCAGTACCTCGCCAGTACTTTTATGTCGGTAAAACAGTCAAACTGAATTCTCAGAATGACACGTACCTCCCTGTTCAGAAGCGTGAAAATAAAACTGCTTGGTTTGCGCATCTCAGGCAGCTCAATTGCGTTTAATAGAGCGCAAATGTGACCCAACCGGAAAGAGATGTAAACAAATTGCGGTGGGTTTGGTGCTTGTCAGTTTAGTGAGGTCAAATTGTGCTAATCTAGGACGTCCTTTAAAACACAATGCTTCCATGTAACAGTAATAGCCACAGTCCCGTCAATAGAGGCTCCCACAGCTCTACTGACTAAACGTGCACAACACACACACACACACACGTGATACAGAAGAGACGGTGTTACCGATGTGACCATCCCAGAGGCGGGTGGGACACTATGTTACACAGCAGCAGTGCCTCGTCCGGAGGCAGAACCAGAGAAGACTCCTTCGATCCAGGGAGGCGTTTGAGAAGAGGGCTGGTCAGAGAGTTTTGGCAGTGGAGAGCGAACAGGGACTCTCTCAGCTCCGGATCAGGGTCAGGAACTCATCTCGTGTCTTGGGGTCCTCGCGGAAAACACCCAGCATGGTGCTGGTCACAGTCTTGCTGTTCATCTTCTGGACGCCTCGCATAACCATACACATGTGACTGGAGAACAGCAAAGAGACTAAATCTATCTTGAGGATTGGACATTCTGATTACATTGTAAAATAAAATAAAGAAATGGATTGTTCATACTTATTACATTATTTAAAAAAATAATAATTTTACAATAGGACAATAGTAAAGAAAATTGAATACTGATATTTGGTCTTAGCATTTAGCATCTTCTTAGCATTACATTGTAAAATAAATAAAATAAAATATAAAATCTTGAGGACTGCTCATACGTATTCAATTGTAAAATAAAATAAAATAAATTGTGAGGATTGATCATACATTTTACATTGCAAAATAAAATAAAATTAAATAACTCTTGAGGATTGTTCATACTTATTACATTGTAAAATAAAACATAAACAAAAAGAAAAGAAAAAAATCTTAAAGATTGTTCATAATTATTACATTATAAAATAAAAAATGTAAATAAAATAATAAATATAAAATAAAATATAAAATCTTGAGGATTGCTCATACTTGTTACATTGCAAAAAAATGAAATAAATTGTGAGAACTGTTCATACTTATTACATTGCAAAATAAAATTAAATAAAATAACTTGAGGATTGTTCATACCTTTTACATTGTAAAACAAAATTTGCAAAAAAATACTTTGACTTTGTGACTTTTTCAGTAAAGAAAAGAAATGAATCTTGATATTTGGTCTTTCTTAGCATTACATTGTAAAATAAAATGAAATAAAAATTTCACTTGTGACTGGACAACAGTAAGGAAAAGAAATAAATCTTGATATTTGGTCTTTCTTAGCATTACGTTGTAACATAAAATATGTATAAAATTGCACTTGTGATCAGATTTGGTCATTCTTGTCATTACATTGTAAATAAAGTTGAACCTGAATGTTTACATACGTTGCTTCAATGACCACCCCGACACCAGCAGGCTGTAAAGCTTCAGTGATGGCGACTGCAATCTGTTTGGTTAGACGCTCTTGAACTGAAATAAGACAAGCGGACCAGAACTACTGAGAACATTTCAATCTGAACTTTTCAAGTTATCAATGAAACAAGGATTTTGAAGGAATATAAATATCATTACATGCTACTGTTTGTTTGAGGAAAAAAAGACCATTACCTTGCAATCTCCTGCTGTATATCTCAACAATCCTGGTGCAAAACAAAAAACAAGCTAGATTTATACACAATATACCTTCGTGATATGTTATGGTGGTTTGATAAGACTTTATTGCTCTGGGATTTTAGTCGTTGGTGGTAATGATATAAAACCTGGGCCAGGAGTATATTTACTAAAAATTAACATATTTTATTCAAAAACACTAAATGTAAACTAACAAAAAAGCACACTTTCAATTAAGACACTTGCTAACTGAAAATATTCATTTAAGTTCTTATTTAATAATATGTGTATTTATAGAAAATATATCAATATCTGTAATATAATAATTAAAATACACTACCATTCTGAAGTATGGGGTCAGTAAGAAATTATTTTATTCAGCCAATTAAATCAATCAATTCAAGCTTACAGTAAAGACTTTAATAGTGATACAAAAGATTCTTATTTAAAAAATGCTGTTCTGTTGAACTTTCTATTTATCAAAGAATGCTAAAAAAAATCAAATGTATCATGGTTTTCAAAAAAACATTAAGCAGCACGACTGTTTTCAACATGGATAAGAAATACGTAGTAAGAAATTCAGCTCTTCCATCACAGAGAAAATTTACATTTTAAAGTAAATAAAAATGGTTATTTTAGATTGTAATAATATTTCACAATATTACTGTTTTTTAATCAAATAAATGCAGCCTTGTTGAGCATAAGAGATTTTTTTCAAAAACAGAAATTCTTACAGACTCCAAACTTTTAAATGGTAGTATATATAATATTATATCATATATAATTTGTATTTAAAGTCATTTTTAATTAATCATATTTATTAAATTGCATGTGAATTTAAAACTCCAGAGTGGGGATATGGCAAACTAAATTGCATAAGAAGGGGCTGCTTAGATTATCATTCACATTCCATTTTTTCGCAGTATATTTATTCAACTATTCAATATTCAGAACAATATTAGAACAGAACAAACACAATAAATCATTTTCACTGCTGGGACATAATATCAAATATAACTTAATATCACACTCTGTGTTTCATGACTGATCATTTGACCAGCAGTGATCTGCTACACTACATGGCAACAACGACAACTAGAAGAGTCAGTCCCTTGTCATGACTACAGCCATAAAAAAAAATGAAACATAACTAATTTTAGAAATCAGAAATGCGCCTGTGTGTGTGGTACTACTGAGAGCTACAGTACGTGGCTGCTGTTGTCATGTCTTCATCAGTGGAGTGCTGTCTGCCGTGTTACGCTTGGAACATAGTGAAATGGCTAAGCCACAGGTATTGGGGTCAGATTGGATCAAGCTTCTCTTTGTCACTCACACATTGTGTCTAATCCTCTTACAGACACTTACACTCTCACTGCTTCAAACACACACACACACACACACACAGGCGTGCATCTTGATTTCACAGACAAACAACACCCCTGAGGGGAAGAGAGCCATTAATCCCTTTTACTCGAGCAAAAGAAAAAACAAACAAAAACACACACGCTGCTTTGTGGCAGGATACATTTGCACACTCATGAAGGAATCCATTAAGATTAAATACTGCATCATAAAAACATAAATTCACCTCATTATATAGCCTAACAAAATCTCAAATGTATTTTAAAGGATTTTACAAAAGAAAAAAACTGCATTTATTTGATCACAAATACAGTAAAACAGTAATATTGTCAAATACTATTATAATTTAAAATAACGGCTTTGTATTTGAATAAAAAAAAATTTAATTTCTTCCTTTCAAAAAAAAAAAAATAAATAAATAAAAATACTGACCCCCATATACAATTTTTAATTGGAAATAAAATTGAAAAATATGATTTAAAAATGTTTATAAAATGTACCGTTAAAAAGAATAAAGGCACAAATTATTTGGACACTTTCTGGTGGTCAAACGTTAGTAGAACATGTCCATAGATAATGTGATGGAGTACGACTGTTTTTTGTTATCTAATACAATGCCATTCAGATGGACTGGGAAAAGATGGAAGTGATTTAAGCATCCAGATACTTTTTGGGGCCACTGTTTGTGAAAAAAAAAATATATATATGTATATGAGAAACCTAGGTGCATTTTGCCTACCTTGCTAATTTACTCAGACCAAGAACCCTCTTGTTTGGAAGGTAACCTATATGCACCTGTGAAAAACACAACACATTAACTTACAACAGAAAGACAGAACAACAACACATGAGAGTTATATGCACAACAATTTCACAACTAGTTTTCAACAAACTGAACACCAGCACTAGCAAGCTACATGGCATGAGGGCTGTGAAAATGTTAGTTTTGATTTAAATTTTGCCTTCCAATGATTATGAAAGCATGATAATTGAAATAAAATGGTTATTGAGCCACATTCCGTTCCTTTAAAGTAGTGCACTTTCACGCCTCAATAAAAGCCCAAACGGAATGTCCAAATCAGTCAAATCATGTAACATGACTGTCATAATATGCAGTCTACTGCATAACATGCTTGATATAAAAAAAAATACAAAACTGCGAAAAAGAGGCTTTCTGTGTGCATTCTCTGAGTTGGAGCTATACTTTGGGCTTCAGGTGTGTGACTAAATGTTTAAATACACACAAAAATATGTCAAAATGCACGTATTGTTGAGTATTCACAGTTAAAATACAGTCAGTTATGTAAACATATAAACATACAATCATAAACATATAAACAAACACACACACACACACACACACACACACACACACACACACACACATATATATATATATATATGTGTGTGTGTGTGTGTGTGTGTGTGTGTATATAAGCATTAGGTCATAAAGTGATAGCAGCCTAATACACCTGCTGGAAATAAACAAGATTTAAAGACAAAAAATAATAATAAAAAAAATCACTCACTGCTTTTGACTGAATAGCTATCCACTTTATTTTTCCCGTAAGAGCGGGCCAGCTTCCAGCTATTTTTAGCTATACAAATCAGCTTGTTCTGCTGCTTGCTATTGCAAACTGGTGTGTCTTACCATATTATTTTAATGTTTTATCTTAATTATGAACATACTGGTTTGTAGTGCAAACAGTTTTACCTTACTGCACTTGGTTATTCCTCTCGTTATTTCCCTACAGCGGCTAATGAACCAGACATCTCGCACATTCACAGAAAACGGCTTACTTCCGCGTTGAAAAATAAGGTGGATAGTAGCTTTAAAAAGAATCAATGTACTGTATTATTTTGTGTTTGATTATTCAATTTCTGCAGTAGGCTATTAGCTGAGTAGTATACTGTTAAATAGACTTGCATGAAAAAAATGCACATATATATATATATATGTATAAAATACAATAAACATCACTATGACAGAATAATTTGTATAACATTTTCGCCATATTGCCCACTCCTAAACGTATTACAATTAATAACCATGATTACTATATTACCCAAAATAATCATAATTATGATTTTTGCCATAATCGAAGCACTAGACGGGAAGTTAAAGATGCAGAGAGCTGTATCTGTGCGTATGCTCGGAAGTGACTGCACATCTGACAGCCCCCCAACCTAACCTCCTCTCCACCGTCCAACTCAAATGTCACCAACAATTTGATGAAACAGCCCAGAAAAAGGGCAGCATCAACAGACATGCAAGGATTTTCTTTTTTCCCTCTTCTGCTCTCTGTTCTGATGCGATAATCCTGCACGTCACTGAACCCTCTTGGCCTTATTTCAGGGCCGCCAAACTCCACTCGACATCCTTTAAAAGCATCAATCGAGCTTTACCGACAACTACAGAGCACCTGGGAAATGAGCAAAGCGCTTTTGGCAACTTAATCCATTTTAGACCAACAGGTAAGACATACGGTGGCTGCAGGGAAGATATGTTTCAAGTGTAAAAGAAAGCACACCTGTTCGGCTCGGTGTTCGTGATGGACACTAAGAGTGTTGTGTGGACAATCATGGAGACGGTGGACGCTGAAGCGCAAGCAAGAGGGCCAAAAATGAAAGAGAACGGGCGCACGCCTCTCTGAAAGAAATTGGTGAGTCATTATCTTGTTGCAGATGCAGCGAGTGGCGAGGTAAATAGATGAGAAGGGATAAGGGGCCGCGCTGATGACGACAGGGAGCTATCAGCAGGGGATGCAGCGGAAACGATGGCCCTCCAACAACATCTGACAAACAAAATTGCAATGGCAGAAAAAACATTCAGTGTGCTTGATCAATGGCTCAGTCTATCATCAGCAGCCATTTGTGGCGTGACAGGATCGACGATGTCTCTTTTGTCTTAAATGGCAGACACCTGCAGTGCTATGAGCTGGAGGGAGGTACTAAATGTCAACCTGGAGGATTAAGAGTGGGTATTGTTTTTGAGTGGATCTCAGACCCAACAGACTTCCAACTTGTCCTTGTTACCTTCTAGATTTAATTATAGCTAAATTAACTTGGTTACTGACAGATTACATATCAACTTTCTTTTTTTCCAGGTGCATCAGAAAACAGAAAACAGCTGCCATTATGTGAGTAAATCTCACAAAGAAATGTACAAGGAATATTTCACCCCACAATTACAAGACATATTTACTTAAAAAAAGAAAGACATTTTTTTTTTTTAAATCTCATTTTCATTTTAATTAAGCACATTTTCGACAATTTAAGCACATTTACATTATTGTAATTCATCAATTAAAATCATCCTGATTAAAGTCAGCATACGTTGACTTAAAACACTACTTATTTGAGCAGCGATACTTTAAAAATATTAATTTCAATAATATACCACCACATTATAGTAATGAGAATGGGATGTTTTGCTGATTTTTTGCATTACATTTCATGAAAATTATGTAACAACGCGAAAAATGTACAGTCCCAAATATAGGCTTACTTTCATATTAATAATAATTTTATATTAATAATAATTTTAATCATTCTATAATTTCTATATATATTGTACTTTTGATTTTGGGGTATGACCTGGATAGTAAATAAATAATAAATAAATGAAAAAATATACCAATAATAAAATAAAAAGAAATAATACATGCATTAAAAAAAATAATTATTAATTATGAATTCAAAAATATTTTTTAAAATGTAATATTTTATTTTAATAAATTAATAATACAATTCAATTTTAAACTTGAATAAAAATGAATAAACTAAAAATAAAGACTTTTTTAAACCCTTATACAATAAGGTAGTGGTGTGACTAATTGCTTTTTAAAACTACATTAACACCATAGAAGTTTTGTCTCTCAAATATGGTCATAAAAACTGTACTGCACAGGTGACATGTGAATGTCGTTGATAAAGAGGGTTTAAAACGATTATTCTTACCCGCCCAAAAATGGGAACTAAATGGTGTTCACACATGGAAAACATGTCAATATCCTTCACGATCACCATCTCATCATGGTCTTCATCAAAGATTGCGTCATTCAGGACATCTGCAAGGAGGAACAACAAAAAAATCAAGATCAGGCTGGTCACCATCAGGTGAGAGACATAACACCTGTTATATTTCCCCCCGTACGCTCTTCCTGTTGTGGCCCTGTGTCATTTCTCTTAGCTCATATCATTGCTCAAACATATCCTGTTTTATCTCGTGGAAATGCACTCTTTTCTTGTGGGGCTTTTTAATTTCCTGGCCACCTATCTCGGGGAAGGTTTCCGTGGAAACATGGCAAACTGATGGTAGGGCTTCAGGGGTTTGTTGAGATGTGACTCTCATATGCGTTGTTGCCACTTCTGTGTAGTCACTGTGCGATCAAGAGGGCAGAAAGCACTCCATTTTCAGGCTGTTTTTATGTCTATTATCACTTCAGCAACAGGTGCATCCAACAGGTATTACGAAACTAAATCCTAACTCTTTTTTTTTTTACATTTTCTAAAAAGCCTGAGCAGTGTTTGTCCATGCAAAACTCTTCATCATGATGGCAGGGTGTTGCTAAGGTGGTATAGGTCTCAAATTATGTCTCTATGATGTTAATTGTCTGACAAATAATTGTGACTTAATGATTTAATTCTGTTTTGTTCATGTCACTCACAGTGCAAGCCTAATATATATATATATATATATTTATTTATTTTTTATTGTAAAAAATTTGAAAATAGAAATTAAAAATGTTCCATATCATGTACTTAAATATGTAAAAATTGCTAATCTTTTTATAATGAATTATTTAAATATTATTAAAGGGGTCATATGATGCGATTTCAATTTTTCCTTTCTCTTTGAAGTGTTACAAGCTCTTGATGCCTAAAGAAGATCTGTAAAGTTGCAAAGACTAAAGTCTCAAATCCAAAGAGATATTCTTTATACAAGTTAAGAGTCAACCTCGCCTACCTAAAATGGCTCGTTCTAACACGCCCCCACATGTCTACATCACTATGTGGGAAGATTTGCATAACGCCGCCCAAATGTTCACGCAAAGAAAGAAGGCGTAACTTTATTGTTGCTGCCAGTATTGTAG
>NW_015627233.1:173679-215952 GCF_001515625.1 Sinocyclocheilus rhinocerous
TTCCAGAACAGCTCAACCCAAATATTCAGATTTGCAGTGCATTTTATGGAGGACTGTTTCCTGGGAGAGTAGACTACAATGCCGGCTGTTCTGACTCAAAGACTGTAAGTACGTTTTTTATAAATAAAGAATTTGCCACTCACGATTCTTTTTTTCACGAGTTTTGAGCAGTGTAGAGTAGCGCTTGTTGTTTGTCATTTCTCCGATCACAAATGCAGACATGGTTTTATGTTTACGCGGCGCGATGCAACGCGTAAAAAGACAGTATAAGTCATTATAATCCGGAATTATGTCCCCACTTCCCCATTTCATATCTTTAAGTACTTTCCAACATTCTTTTTTCTTTATGATTTACTCCCTGCCAAATTATGACTTAAACACTTACGTTTTTCCTTATTTCATCCTAATTTGGATGGCAAAATGTGATAGAAATCTATATTACACAATTATCACAGTTATTAGATCACTTAGAAATCTTCATTATTTGAGGTAAAGTTCATTTCTGAAGTTTGACTAAAGGTTAAGGGTTTGTTCAAAAATGATTATGAGCAATAGTAATAATAGTTATGCAAACACCCCTGACAAACTGATAGTATCCCTCATAAAGGTGATTTAACAAGCTTTTCCAGTGTTGTCTCGTGGTTCCCAGAACTAGGAAAGACTTTTGTTAATATTTAAACAAATTCTGGTCATTTTACCGTTCAGTTTGGTAACTAACCCGCATGCTTTTCAGAAACAGAGCAAACTATACATGCATGCAGTGTTGTGTAAATGCTACAGCTGATCTGAGCGTCAGAACATCTCTGTTGAATTTAACCTGAGGGCAGCAGCTGTTACGAGAGAACTGTCATCAGGTTCGTCCTAAACAAACAGCCGCTTTCAAATGCACAGGAACAACACACGGAAAGGTCTCACATATGACGGTGGCACCGACAGAATCAAATCAGCATCTCCCCGAAGTCATCTTTCAGCCTCGCTGCTACCATCACACACTATCAATTAAACACGAACTTGCTTACACACTAAGGAAATATACACTTGGTATACAATAAGTAACCATAGAAACCCATTGAAATTGTGAAGATGTCAACCAGCAGAGCTCTGATTAAGGTAATGTTACTGCTGCTGAGGGTTTGGCTAGTTCTCCATCGCTTAAATAAGAGGCAGGCATCCATCCAGCCAGTGGGGGCAGGGGACAACAGAGCGTAATGATGGGTAATATGGAAAAGAGACCGTACTAAGCTGCTTAAATGCTGTAAATTGAGCAATATCACTTGTCTCTATGATCTTGAATGGTTTTATGCGACATGAGACCAAAACAAAATCATAAGTAACATAATGATAAATGCATTGTAATAACATCATAATAATTCTCTAATTTCACAATCCTTCCTTCCTTTACCAGTGTCTATGACTCATGAGTAACTGAGCACTAAGACAAATGTTTTATAAAATGGTGCAAAAATAGCAGCAAAAACTATTTATTTGCATAATCACCCAAACATATTTACAGGTGTGTGACATTTTAAGATACTTACATATTATATAAGTAACCATTGCTGCTTGTTGTAATAATAATAAAATTACCATATAACTTTTTTTTTTAGTTAGTTCAAAACAAACCTGAATATTTTAAAGTAGTTTCTTCTTGTATTTTAAATGTCCTGGTCTATCTTTTCCACAATTAGGCTAATTTGCAACAAAGATTTCAAGACTCATCATAAAAGTGGTCCACATGATTTGTGCATTATTTTCAAAGTCTTTTTATGTCATATGATAGTCTTGTGTTGAGTTACAGACCAAGATTAAAATTAAGTTTTCATTGTCTTCTAGTTAGGCTACATTTAGCTTATTTACTGATATTTCTATCCTCCAACGTGATGTTAACAAATTTTACATATTAAAATGTTTTAGTAAAATATATGTAAGTAAACACTAATGCATTTTGTTGCATTGGTGTATATTATTATTATCATTATCATTATTATTATTATTATTATTATTATTATTCGCCTGTGTTCAGTTAGTGTAAAAACCAAACCTGAATTATTTTAAACTAGACTCTTGTTGTATTTTACTGCTTAAATTAAACATTTTCAATCTATTTGTCTACAATTGCTGTTTGGTCAAAATTACTGAAAAACATTGAGAATGAGAAAAACATTGTATGCCAAAAGGCTTTAAAAAATCTAGATCTAGATTTCAGCCCTAGCTGAAACACAATTATAACCCAGAGATGAATATACTTTGACATCACCAATTAAGCAAGATCTAGGTGGGCCTTCGTCATTCAAGCACTTATTATTGTACTGTGTACCAACAGCTTCCTTTTCTTGGAGCATTAACCAATGAGTCAACCACCACTCATAAAAATATGAAAATGCATCACAGCCTTACACAAACCCAAACTGTTTTCTGCCTCCAACACTTCAAATGTCTTTCTGTGGGAGACACAAAACTTTGCTACTTCAGAACAATTTAGGAAACTGCAGGGGTGGTGCAAACTTCAGCCAATCCCATTAAAGAAAGACAAAGACCTTCCCCTAGAAATTTCTTATCAAATGCACCCTTCACCATGACACTGCATGTTATACCATCTGTGAACCTTGGACCATTTTCAAGCGATGCATATGTAAGTGCTGTGAGGTCACTGAGGGCAGTCTGCTTTAACAAGGAGTTTTTTTGGTGTAGAAAAGCAACATTAATACATTCCATATGCATGGGCCCTAAAATGCTACACAAACCAAGTCCAGATGTGCTGTTTTCTATGTGGGGATGTTGTTGGTAATGTGATGGTGGGCAGCACCCTGGCTCAACCACTTAGGCAACAGCCTGAGAGTGACCAGTGAACAATTATGCAAGATAAATCTTCGCTTTGAGGCGGAGTACCTGTTGAGCCAGTAAATCAAATTGATGGCACATGGAAGTGCATGAGGAAATACTACTTTTAACCTGAAATGCTTGACATTGCATAAGTAAAAGATGAATGGTCTGTGGGCTAAACAAAATCTCTGTATTAGGTAAAAACAACGCCAAAATAACTCAATCTCATGAGAAAATGTAACTGTTTTAGGAGGTGCCAATTTTGTATAAATTCATATAAAGTTATTTAAATAGAAACATTGCATTTTTAAGGGGGGGGGGGGATCTCCAGTCCAGCCTTAAACCTAACCATCAGGGAAGATATGAAAACATATGAATGCGATCATACTAATTAATATGAATAAGTCACCAATTTGACAAAATCTAAAAGTTTATGAAATGCCATGAGAGTGTTGAAAATAAATATCAGATTGTGAAAATATTACATGAATTTAAAGAATTTCCTGGTTGATCTTTCAATGTAATGAAATAAATGTAAAGCTTCAAAAACTACCTAATCTCACCATAAAAGTGTACATAACTTGTGCATTATTCCAAGTCTTCTGATGCCATGGGCTATAGACCCAAGTTTTCCTTGATAGTCTTCTAGCTACATTTAAATTATTCACCAAACATGTTAACCATGACTAAATGCAGATTACAGAATCTAAAAGTAACTCGTACTGTATCGCGTACCTTGTCAGTGTCGTGCGCTTTGCTTGGCCATTTGTTGGGATAAACAGGAAAGTGTGTCCAGCTGAATTCAATTTGAGTTTTGTTAAACTAATTAAAAAGAAGCTTAGTTTACCGCGGAAGCGGTCGCGGCTGCGGTCGTGTGAAAACCGACGAGTGTAAAGGCCATCGACTCTACCGTGCGACTCCACCAGGCAGGACACCGGCAAAGGACATAAGTATCGCTTTTTATCTCTCCTCTTTCCACTTCTGTTTCGGTATTTTTTTTAAAAAAATTTTTGGGCTATTTCTTGCTGTGTGTCGGTGGGTTGTTGTTGTTTTGGCATGTGTGTTTGCCTCAGTGTTGTTTTTTTGGGATTGCTGATGAACTGGTGTGCTTTGATTTGTATTGGTTGTCTGTTTTGGTTTTGGTTGCAGTTGTGGTCATGTTGTCGTTTTATTGTTTTTTTTTATTGTGTCTATATAGGCTTTTTGTTGGGTTTTGCTTTTATTTGATTTGAGTTGTTTCAGTGCTTCAGCATGCAGGGTGGAAATGAAATAATATATATGTGTTTAGTGTATTTGTATGTGTGTATGTGTGTGTGTGTGTGTGGCTGTACATACACATATGTGGTTGTTTTTGGTGTTTGGCTTGGTGTTATGTTGGAGTCATTATTATACCCATACCTTTTGTTCTTTTAATATTTTTGAATTGTTTTTAGCTTTATTTTTTTGTTTTCATTTAAATGTTTTAGTTTTGAAATGTTGTTGTATGCATTTGTCATTTTTATTTAATTTCTTTTATTATCTTAAATGTGTGTATATATATAGTATTTATAGAGTTTTAGTTTTAATTACTTTTTCTTATTTGTAAGTCGCTTTGGATAAAAGCGTCTGCTAAATGACTAAAAGTAAAAAGTAAAATTCGTCATTCCTCAATCTTCTCTCAAGAATACAGTGGATCAGCTTTGCAAGTAAGGATGACTTGGGATTTAAAACTTTGGAGTCCTTTGGACCTTTTGGGTCATTTTGAGGCGATTTTGCGTCCTTTTAGATGCTTGACATCTTCAGTGACCATTCATTGTCATTAAAAGACACACGAAGACATTCTTCAAAATGTCTCTCTTGTGTTTCACTGAAGAAAGTCATACTATTTTTTTTATGAGTAAATGATGACAGAATTTCCACTTTTGGATGAAAACTTTTACAACCCTACATTCTGTCACATTTGCTCTCGCGCTGTCTAGTTGTTTTTGAACCCAGAAACATCTCTGTGAACGCCCCCTTAAGTGTCATAAAACGGTAAAATGCTTTAAAACACAAAGATAACTTTAAAAAACGTGTTTTATTTATAGCACGCATACTTTGTTTCGAAAGTCAAAATTTCGCTTTGAGAGTTTTTCAGAGACAGTATGACATTTCAGAATATCTTAACTTGAGGGGGAAAAGCTTAATGACGTTAAAAATAATTTAGTAATAGTAATAGTAATTTAGTAATAGTATTAAATCCATTTAATACACATATAACGTATAAATAAACACGCCTTGTCAGCTGTCATACATTTATGCAACGAACTCACCGATGATTTTTTCCTGATAACCCTTGGTGAAGAACTGCATGGCGGTGGCGGCTCTCCACGGAGTTTTGAGGAGCCCCTGCCGCTGCGGATCTTCCCCGAGCCCCCTGAGAATAGAGGTGTAAGCCGCGGCGATGCTCGGCAGGCTCATTTCATTGTCTTCCAGACTGCGAGTGCGTTCTTCCCGCCAGCTCTCCATCACGCTGGAGGACGGCGCGGTGCTCGGGGTCCCGGCGGCACCACCGGCGCTCCATCCGGGAATCTTCACCCGTCCGTCAAAATGTCCATTAATCGCGGAATTTTCATTTTGATTAATTTGTTTCTGTTTGGAGCGCTCCATGATTGCCTGAAAGTGACAGCTTGGGTTCCTCAAAGTCGGTTTTAGTGCTACTGTATGTTTTCTGAACAGTTTAAGGTGTAACGGACAAACTTCAGTGTAGTTCAACTGCTATTATACTCTTTGTCAAACTAGGCGCTCTCGCAGGGACAGCCGGGGGTTTTATAAACATTGGCTAATCCGTGCGCGTTTCTATTGGTCGCCGGGGGCATCCGCGTCACGGAGCCAGATTGCTATTGGTCGAGAGACGTGCTTGCGTCAGGCCACCTGTTTCTAGTAAGAGGATGAGATCTTTTATTCACATTAAAGTGACGTCTTGGGGCAGATCAAACCACCTAAGGGGGTGATGATTAAAAATAAAAGCAGTATTTCTGAGGTGAAATGCACCATGCAACCAAGAGGTTGTACAGCTGGTAACTTGTCAGCCCAGATTAGTTTCATTTCATGTCTGTGGTTGCAAAATCAAAGTTCAGTGACCTCAGATGAACATCAGAAAACCATTCACTTCACATTTGAAGGACGTCCTTCATGTTATCACTGGTGTGCAAGCAACATTGTGTACTTTCAACTGGCCAATTAGCCAAAATAACCTTTAAAATAAAAAAACGGCATACAAGACACAAAATTCAATATTTTATCTTTTATTATGATTATTTGTTTTACATACAATACAAAACCACACAAAGTATATGTACAAACCATCCAAAGCATAATAAGAGACCTTTTTATTAACCATCTTGCCATATTGCAAATTGCTTAAAGAGACTTGTATTCATTTCAAATGCTAATGAAGAGACACAGTGCTTTCAAAAGAGCTCAAACTTGAGAAAATGTATGGAGAATGAGTGGATCACAAATGAGCAGCCAGAATGAGAGGTCAGAGAATTACAGTAAATAATGGAAAAAAAGAAAACTTAAAAAATGTTTCCCCCAATCAATATTAAAATAAAATGTAAAAATTACATAAGCATTAAACTAATTTATGTCAAGTACTATTCTTTGTTAAATGCAAACGCAGAGAGTTTAGCCGAAGTATCCAGTGGCTTTTTCTTTTTGGCGCTGCCCTCATCCGACTCCATTTGGTCATTTACTTGTCCTTCATCTTCACGCTTTCGTTTCTTGGGGTCAGAGTCGCCCTTTGCTCTCTCTGTCCAGTTCTGAATGAAAGATAAGATGGATTTATGTACATTCATGCAAAATTACACAAGCAATAAATGGTCAAATAAGCCTGATATTATAATTAGAATTGACCGGCCACCACTGCCGCCAACCCAGATACATTTGTTCACGGTTCAAATAAACAAAAGCAGCGAACATATACAGACGACCATGATGAGTCATCGGACCCATTTCACATATGAGCACCGGGACCCTTTCTGCACGTTCCCCCACCCTCACACTGCACACCATTCATCATTGTATCGCACTCTTTCAGCGCCTGAAGCCACCCCCATGTCATTAACATAAGATCAATGAGTGCGGCACACACCCCCAGCCCGGGTTTCCAGAGCAACAGGCGTCCTAACCATTCCCCCTCCAGGCTGGTGTGTGAGAAGAGTCATTCTGCCTTGCACTGAGTGGCCCTGTGGGTGCGGGGTCACGAACAGATTGTTCATACAGGAGAGCATGAGTGTTTGGAAAGCCCACACACATACACAGGTAAGTGGAGATCAGAAAACATGAGGATATTTGCTAATGAACAGTGTTGTCATGGATAAATTGGCTTAGAGCTTTAAGAGCATATTAAAAATAGAGGAAATTGAACTAAGGGGGGAAAAAAACAAGTGCATGAATGAAATCTGTTACATAACCAATACACGTGCAAGAAAACAGAAATTCCTAGGTAACCTTCCTGGATTTAATAATAGTCTGAAGACTTTACTTGAATAATTAGTAAACAATTGTGGATTAAATATGTCACATGCAATAAGAATGAAATGTCTTACCAGTCTTTCCTCTGCTGAAAGAGTGCGGAAACGCCCCATGCCTTGCTTGATAACATCCATTTCTTCAAAGTCAGGATTGTCAGCGAGAATGCTCTTCCTATTATCCTCAAGCCACAGCTGAAAGCCAGTTTTCAGCCTAAAGCAAGTAAATTATAGTTACAGACAAGACTGTAAACAAACCACTAAAAAGAATGATCAGTCATCTGCCAATGACTATATAAAATAATGACTATAAATCTAATTTAATTGACCTTTCAGCATTATCACAGGTTCTTAAAAATAATTCATTAAAAATACTAAATTATTTTGCTGGTACAGTGAAATAAATATATACACTATGTAATAAAAACAAATAAAATGTGCACAACTACTGAAATTAAACACTGATCAATCACAAAAAAAATATTATATTATCAGCATTGATGTGACGAACTAATATTGGAACACTGTATCATGGCCAATTTCTTTTATTCAAATAACACTCTTTATTTATGCCCGACTGCAAATCTTCCTATATTTTATAGTATATGCCTGTATTTCACTTCATATAAAATGTTTGACTGGCACTAACTAGAGCTTAACTAACAGCCTTTGTCCTTGAAAAATAGTTTTATTACAGTATTGCTCTCATATATTAATATGTAAAGGTGACAAAAAGGTTTAAAGGTGATAAAAAAGTAATCATACATATATGGTGCATCCCAAAATTTAATATAATTAGTATGATGGCTGCTGACATGAAATACTTTCATTTTGAAAGTTAAATGATTTGATGTTCTTACATCATTACAATTAAAGATAGTTCTCTCTCTTACTTTCTGTTTTCAATATTCTCCACTGATGCTGGAGGTGTAGCTGCAGGGGCTGGTTTCACTTTCTCTGCTTCCGTTTGACTGTCCTCCAGTTTTTTACGGTTTCCTTTAGAGGCACTCATCTGCAGCAGAGTGGCCTGGGTCTGAAAAACAGGGTCTAGCAAATTACCACTGACTCAAAACATCTAAAGATCTGTTATGTACAAGATGAGATTTTTGTGTCTAGCACATTGGCTAAAGAACATAATGTTGCTTATTCCAATAGACACACCTCTGACATTTCACTTGAACAAATGTTTTACCATCAGAACTAAACATTCTGGAGGAAAGGATCCTAGATAACCAGGTCATCCCTGGCAGGCAAAGCTGAGAGTGAGTTTTATGGGGTCAGACAGGGTGTGTGACCCTACAGGACTGGAGAACATTTGTATTTGAGCAACACACTGTACCTTGGACTTGGGTTTGGGTGCCAGGGGCTTCAGGACTGGGGCTTTGCCCTGTTTTGATGTGCCGCCGAGAGGTGTGGGTTTTCTGCTGGACATTGTCATGCTGTCCAAAACGTTAGTTGTTCTGGACTGACCAGCTGATGAACTTGACGGCTTTCCTGCACCGGACACCTGCACATTTAAATATATATTGTTATACATTGTAAAAGTAAAAATGCTTACCAATATTTTTGAAAAACAAAACTTAAAAGGAGCTTAATGTAATTAAAAATTGTGTAATTCTAACCTTAAAAGGGTTTACACGTCCTTCTCTGCTCACTGTGACACACAAGCACAATTTTAATTGTCAGCAGACACTCATATATAATGGCGGCCCATTTGTGCCACTCAAAAAGTCATTTGAAAAATTAAATCAATTTGAACAAGAAGTTAACATTATTTCTAATGTAGAAAAAAAACAAAGCTGCAATTTGATCATCAAAAATGAACAACTGCCAAATTCTTTTTTCCCCCTTTAGTTTTTTTTTTTACTATTTTTTATATTCGATTTCTTCATTTATTGAAATTTTCTTTATATTCTATTTTTATATTCTACTCACTTGGTTTAGGAGAAGGCCTTTCAGGTGATTTTCCTCCTTTTTTGAATGGATTTAAACCTGGATAGTCAAAATATGTTCATATCAAAAACCAAATCAAAAATTTAAAAATCAAATTCAATTAAAAAAGTGCATTTCTTAATCTTATAGCTATGTCTACTGCAGAAATTGAGACTTGTGCTGAAAACATGTGCACAGATAGGAGTGTCAATAAAGAAAAGACTTTAATTTTAAATATCAAACAATATATAACTGATATGCAAAGAGCATGTGGTTTAATATACTTGAACATACTGTAATTTTCAGATACAAGTATGGAGGAAAAACTAGCATATTTACTTTGCTTCCTGGTCTCTGTTGACTCTTCTGCATCCATTTGCTCCTCTTGTAGATAATCTTCCTCCTCCTCCTCCTCACAGCCATTCTCTACTTGTGCTTGTCTGGTGCTCATCTGACGGGATCCTCTATAAACATACAGAAACAAAACATGATACTCTACATCGGCATTAACATTTTCAACTATTTTTTATTTGATTCAGAATTCCCACAACTTCTGGTCAATCAATTTCCATTGTTATTTCTGAAAATGACTTTTAAAATTATTTCAAAGACATTGCACTCACAATGCAGTGTATGTATTTTAAAGCGTAGCAGAACTACAAAAAAAAAAAAAAAGTATTCACTATTGAAATGTATAACATTTAAAACACACAACTTCAAGAGTTTTTATGATTTTTCTAGGCCTGAAGCTATAGTAGAAAGAAATAATAATTTTTAAGAAGCTGCAGTGGCACTGAAAGAACTTTAATCAAAACAATACATATTAATATTACCCAGAATTCCATGCTAACCTCTGATAGGCTGGCTCTTCTTCTTCCAGCTCCTCCTCTTGAAACTGATTGGCCTTTTCCAGGGCGAGTTCACTGAGTCTCTGTGCCAGTGCCATGCGTCTGGAACGAGACGCGTAACGGATGGCGAGCGTCACAACGCTGTGAGTCATCATCTCAGCCAGCTCCACGCACCGGAATTCTCGCTCGAGTTTACACGACAGCTGCCGCCACACAAACAGAAAACAAACAGCATACAAAATTATGAGAGGAGTAGAAGGACAGTTCAAATAAAAACTAATCTGATCACATGTGCCAGCTATGCCAGAAAATGATGCACATTCATCAAAGTGGAGTTTTGATTTATGACATTCCAGAATCGTTTTAAAGAAATCACACAGTGAAATTCGATCCAGGCATATGCAACTGAATTTAACCAGTCTTTAACTTCCTGTTCTGGCCACGTGAATGACTTACAGCGAACATCTTCATTAGCAGTTCCTGCTGCTCTTTCTCAGCCTGAGACTGACCCTCGCTGTCAATTTCATAACCACTGGATGACAGAAAGCCATAGTGGTTATGAAAGAGCATGGACCGCCAGTATTGCTCCTACAAAACATAAACAGAGCGTTAGTGTCTTATTCAGCTGCACAGTTACAAAAAACAAACAAACAAAACAAAACTCATTTGATAAAGCAAATCAGAAAAGCGATGGACTGCCAAGATAGGGATGGGCACATCTGACTTTCAGTGTAGGTCAGCAACAATAATACTACATGGAATAAAATAAAATAAAATAAAATAGCACAAGGGAATAAAAGAGAACATATTTCTTCAGATTTATCTCATACCTCCATTTGGCCTTTCTCTGTGGTGGTCTGGCAATAAGGCAGGTTAAAGGGCAGGACGGCCACAGCAGGGCGAGGTAGGGTGGGTGGGAAACGTGACCCTTTACATGGGATACACCTGAGAGAGAGGATGAGGAGTTTCATTGGCTGCTTGGAAATTTCAATTTGGATTGATTTGACATTTGTGAATCAAGGAAAATGAATGCAAGGAGAAAGACGCACCTGAGCTGCTGTGGATTCTCATGAACCCCAACAACCCAGTAATGGTCTGATTTGCTCTTGCAGCTGTCTCTGGTGTTACAGACAGGAGTCCACGTGTTCCTCAGGGTCCGGTTCAGCATACGTACAACACCCTCAGAGTCAATACAGCATGGGGTTCCTGGAAAAAAATTAATTATTATAAACCTTCATCTGTCATTTACTAATTAACTAGAAAAAGGAAGAAAAAAAGAAAACATAAAAATCACAGGTTTGTAGCTTTTAGTCCATGTCTATTAGCTTTGAGGCCATATGAGACCCTGGACCACAAAACCAGTCTTAAATAGCACGGATATATTTGCAGCAATAGCAACAATACATTGTATGGGTTTTAATTTTTCTTTTAAGCCAAAAATCATTAGGATATTCAGAAAAGATCATGTTCCATAAAGATATTTTGTAAATTTCCTACTGTAAATATATCAAAACCTAATTTTTGATTAGTAATACGCATTGCTAAGGACTTCATTTGGACAACTTTCAAGGCGATTTTCTCAATATTTTGATTTGTATGCACTCTCAGATTCCAGATTTTGACCCTTGACTGGTTTTGTGGTCCAGGGTCACATATGTATGCATAAATAACAGTTCAAAAGTGTGTGGTCAGTAAGATTTATTTCATGTTAAAAAAAAAAAAACAATTATATTGAGACATATAATTACAATTTAAAGTAACTTTTCTAACTGAGCACTAATTCCTGTAACTGATTCCTATGACGGCAAAGCTGAATTTTCAGCAGCCATTACTATAGTCTTGTGTCACATGATTCTTCAGAAATCATTCTTATATGCATATTTGGTGCTCAAGAAACATTTCTTAGTATTATCAATGCTGAAAACAGCTGTGCTGCTTAACATTTTTGTGGAAATTGTAATAATTTTTTTATGATTCTCTGAATGAATTAAAAGAACAGCATTTATTTGAAATAGAAATCTTTTGTAACATTATAAATAGCTTTTCTGGAACTTTTGATCAATTTATGCATCTCTGCTTTAAAAAAAATAAAAAAAATAAAACTTACTGATCCTAAACTTCTTAACAGTAGTGTACATAGCATGGTGTAACTATCAGGAAATTGAAGTTAATATTTCAAAAAATTCTGCAGGCTGTTTTGTTCTTTTTTCCATTTCCTTAACTATCAAAGAACAGGAAGAGAATACTGTGACTCACCCTCTGCACTGAAGCCCATCCATGCCAGGTAGGACTTCCGTGAGAGAGGCAGTGGTTCTCCATGTATGACCTGTCTTCTCTTGCTCCCGAGCTGGAGCAGCTGTATGCCAAGGGCCTGATCTCCATCAAACCCAGTACCTGATGACACACATGACAAACAGGGTTCTCCAGACTGCGACCATTTTTTCTGCCTGTGCGACTACATTTTGTGTGCGGTTGCACTGGCGTGACCACTGCGTTATTCAACTCATAAGCGCTGCCATTTCTATTGCATATGAGAAACATCAAACAGCAAACGAAACTGAAAGCATAACGAAACCGCACTACTCGTTTGAACTGCACAGCACTATGAGTGTAGAGCCTGGTTTATACTCACCGCGTCACCGTGGATGAAGCGGAGTCCAGCCCGGGGTCGGCACATGTGATTGCCGCAAGCCCGCCGGCCGCTCCTTCATCGAATTCGCCGGCTGCGCCGTTCTCAAGCCTGCCGGCTGTTCCTCACTCTAGCCCGCCGGCCGCTCCGTCGAATCCGCCGGCCGCGCCGTTCTCAAGCCCGCCGGCCATTCCTCACTCTCGTTGCACTGGCGTGACCACTGCGTTATTCAACTCATAAGCGCTGCCATTTCTATTGCATATGAGAAACATCAAACAGCAAACGAAACTGAAAGCATAACGAAACCGCACTACTCGTTTGAACTGCACAGCACTATGAGTGTAGAGCCTGGTTTATACTCACCGCGTCAGCACGAGTGTGAAGGTGCGCGTGGGAAAAATGGAGGAAACGATAGATGGTTTTCAAGCTAAAGTAAAGTAAAAGACCGCTTCTTAAACCAGAGAAGGTGAACACGTTGGTATTCTTGTGGGGGGAAAAAAAAACATGCAAGCACTGTCACCGACAGCAAGTTTAGTTTTACTTTTCTTTTTGTTTTCATTTTGAAAAGCTTGTTATCTTTGCCGTTTACCTCACGTTACGCTGTGAAGGCTCTTTTATTTATTTATTTTTTTAAATTTGATTCCTCAGTGTTTGCTAAACGTTCTGTAATTTATTAGTTGGTAGCATGTGGTGTGTGCCATGCCTCATCTTATTCGTTTTTGTTAATAAAACCGAGTGTCTGACAGAAAGCGACAGTGCGCGAGAGAGACCGAGTGTCTGACAGAAAGTGTCAAAAAGAGAAAGAGAGCGACCATACGCGAGAGAGGCCGAAACTTTGCGTGAAAGAGAGCGACATTGTGTGAGAGAGCGTGAGTGAGTTGTTCTGTGAGAACTTGTTCTGTGGTGTAGAATGCAACACTATTATCCTGCGAATTCCAAGATGTTTAAGGAACATTTTATATTAAATTATATGATTTTGTTGCACTGCATTAGATGTTAGTGTAACAATGTACAGAGATATTTCACAGATCTAAACGCTTGTGTGACAGTTTATGAAGAAAGTATGCGATCAAGAAATTTTAACAGCATGGAGCATTGTAATAGGTTATTGGAGGAACATTCTCGTATTCTGTCTAGGATGTTGGACCATTTGAGACACTCAGGAATTTGCCACTGATGATTCAAATGCGAGTTTTGAGCAGTGTAGAGTAGCGCTTGTTGTTTGTCATTTCTCCGATCACAAATGCAGACATGGTTTTATGTTTACGTGAAGCGATGCAACACAACGCGTAAAAAGACAGTATAAGTCATTATAATCCGTAATTATGTCCCCACTGGATGCAACAAATGCCTCATTTATAATGGGTTTTAATGTTTTTGTCTCGTCGCTCCGGCTGGGACACGCCATCACCGTATGGTAGGGGCGTAACATTTCCGTCACACGCTTGAGGAATGCGGCCAATCATAGCACACCTCGCTTTTCAGACCGATGAGCTTTGTAAAAATCGACGCGTTTCAGAAAGGCGGGGCATAGAGGAGAAACAATAATGTACAGTATGTGGAAAATAATGTGTTTTTTGAACCTTAAACCGCATTAACATTTCATTACAGCAAATACACAAAATAATGTTCTTTTTAGCAGCAATTTAGCACCCCTTTAATCGTGAATAACAATGAATCCATTTTTTGTTTTAGTCTTAAAAAAGTGAAAGGTGTGTAGATGTATGTAAGCAAAACAGACAATTATCTTTTCTTGTAAAACGTGACAAGATCACAAATTCGAAAGTGAAAGCACCCAAAGCCTGGCTTATAACACAGCAAAAGAGGAACTCCCGTTCACAAAATTTAAATCACAAATAATACTACTAATGAAAAAGAATGGGTAGAATGTTAACCACTTTCGTTTCCATATAACTATAAACTATGAAAAAGTTCATCAGCATGCATTGATTAATTCCATGTTGTAGCACAAAAAAAAAAAAATTGCGACCAAATCATGTGCTCGTGCGACCAACTGAGAAAGCTAGCCGCAAAAGAGCGACCAGTGGGAAGAATGAGTCTGGAGCCTTGTCAAAACTAAAAAGTTAAATATGTCTGAATTGCAAACAAATTATAAGCATTAGCATGTAAAAAAAAAAAAAACCTGATTATACATTTAGTTAAGGCTTCTGGTTGTTCAGAACATTGCGCATTGCATTGAAACCAGTGCTTGTACCGAAAGTAGAGTGGCACGTATCAGTACCTCTGTGATACATGATGAGGAGCTGCTCTCCGTGTCCTGCCATGCAGACAACAGCTCCAGGCAGGCTGAAGATCTCCTTCTGCACTCCACCAATAGAGAACAGCCTGACCATCAGAGCACTGGTGGCCACTGCAGCCCAGCCCTGACCCAAACACAACGCACAAACATCCTCTCCTTTAGGAAGATCCACTATCCAGTCCTTATGAGTGTCCCAGCATGAGAAATGCAAACACTGGATCTTACTGTTGAGAGAGAGAGAGAGAGAGAGAGAGAGAAAATAGTGACAAAGAGACATGTACAAAAGAAAAGTAAAGATGTAGATAAGTGAACATTCTCTTATTCAGTTCTGGTTGTCGATTAAAGAGCTCTTTATAGCTTTGATATGTCAGTTTTCTACATGTAAATATTTTTTTGATTATGTTTAAGGAATTGGCTCATTGGAAAATTACATTAATACAAATCAACAAGTTTCAGGGTATGATTATGTAACAACACATTTCCAAAAATCCATTTGGAATTACATTTCCAAGTGTCCAAAAATCCCAAATGAAATACCACTTCTATGACACCTACTGTAATTTTACTTTTGTAATTTTTAATTCACAGGCAGATAATTTACTACCGGATTTCTACTGGATTAGTAGTTCTGCAAATAAAAATGGAGGCAAAGTGCAAATTTGCTTCGTAAACAAGAGCAAGTGGTTGAGGACAAATGGGAAACTACAGAGCCAGGTTCACATCAGCTGCTGCTGACGGTAATCTGATTACTATGAAAGCAGCCCTGTTGAATACAAATTAACTCTAAATTCACTAAAAATGTCCAAACTAAAGAAATGAAAGAAATGACCTCAATTATTAAAACTAAGATCTTGTACCTGGCAAGCTCATCAGTTCCCTCACAGGCCAGCAGCACGGCCTCCTGGGATAGATCAGCCATGGTGTGGCCCAGGGTGTTTGTGAGGTGCATGGCATGATGGATGGCAGTATCGTGAAACTCCACATCAATGGCGTTGTCCTGATCATCGTTATAGCCACGAACGATACCCACAGAGTTCCACACCTGAGAAAGAACATAAGGAACTTTACAAGACCTTCTCATAATTAAACAAATCACATCCAGATTTCCAAATATTTACTGCATCGACAACAGCTATGGTTCTTCCTCACCATAAAGCGATGCATGAGGTGCACTGGGGTGGATCCTGCCTGGAAAGCCCTTTGGGGTTGTGTGGGCATGGGACCCTCGTATATGGGACGGGACACTGCAGGACCCACAGCAGGAAGAATAGCACTGCTGCCATCCTCCTCTGGAACTCCATCCAGTTTTACAGAGCCTGGATCTTGAGAGACACAAACATCTGACCATTAATTGAAGAGCTTTAGTCACTCTTTCACTACTAATAATATTCTTGACTTGAAGTAACTGCCTGCACTACTTGCTTTACGGAGACGCTCATACCTTGAGAATTGTCATCGTCATCCAGGAAGGACCCTCTGTTCCGTGGTCTGCCCGTGGCAGGCATGAGGTCATCGTCGTCGTCATCCTCCTCCATGACGGGTTTCTTCACCGGAGACCGCGAGTCACTCATGCCCTCATCTAGCATCCGGTCATCATCCTCATCAAACAGGTCATCATAGTCATTTTTTTCTTTAGCTGCAGTGGCCTAAAAGTCATCAGAGAAAAACAAAAACAAATCACAATTAAAGTTTTCCCCAAATCATGCAGCCCTAGTAATATTTGCTATGAACAGGTATTATATAACGCTTAAAGGCATAGTAAGTGATTTTTCAAAAACACTTTATAAAACTGATTCGGGCCAAATCGCAAAACAAACTTGTAGCCAATCAGCAATAAGGGGCGTGTCTACTCGTGATGTGGATGAGAGCGCGTTCAGTGCATGGGATGTGGGGCGGAGCTATCAAAATAGGGGCAAGACCCTTTTGGGGTAGGGGCGTGTTTGTTTTGGTGATTTCAAATATCAACATTGGCTACCAGAAATCACTCACTCTGCCTTTAACTAAACAGAACTTCATGCATGTTTTAGTATGAATATGTAAATGTGACATTATAATACTTCTAACCATTTGAATGAACATGAACTGGTGTAAAAATTCAATATTATTATATATTATTATTATTATTATTAGACCTATATGTATTTAGTAGGGCTGGTCGATTTTTCCGATTTTATCGATTAATTCGAATTTAATGTTTTGCCACGATTTTATTTCTTATAAATTAGAAATATTACCAAATGTTATAATTAGACACTTTGACAAATGCCAATGATAACAGTAAAGAGAAAAGCATGATCCAACCGCACGTGATTAACCGCTTACATGTGACGTGCTCTCTGCGAAGGACCATAAATATATAGCAAAATTATGACATTTATTTAACTGAAAAAGTCAAATGTATTGCCAGCACTGGTTTGTTTGGAACTTCTGAGAGCTCTGGCTACAATGAATTACGCCACATTAAGTGCGCTAAAACTGTATTTATTGGTTGAATTTCGTATTAAAACTTCCAAAATTTGAAAGCTGAGACTTTGTTTCATATCACAAGCAGGATTGCCAATTTGGCGTGAGATTTACATGGGCAGAGTGAGAGCGTGAGATAGAGCCTGAAAGCATGCAAGATGTAGTTGTAGTTCATGCATCTTTTCTGCAAAGATATTTAACAAGTGATTTGTTTAACATTTACATCACGTTGACAACTTCATGTGTGGTGCACTTGGAATAGAATTTTCTTTAACTAGAGGGTTAATAACGAAAAAGTTACTTGAATTATGTTGTAGTTACATTTTCAAGTTGACTAGAAAACCGTTCAAATCGAGAATTGGTCAAAAAAAAAAAAAAAAGATTATTATTTTTTTGCCATATCGCCCAGCCCTAGTATTTAGTGTTTTCATATTTAACAATACTATTAACATATATACAGACAAAGAATGATGTTAGTATTTTCAATAATAATCAAGCAGCAGATACAGGCACATAAAGGTCACCTAAAGATACATAATACATATACATCCATCATGACTTGAATAGCACTGGTGATGCCATTTCTGGCACAGTATGATCGAGAAGAAAAAGACGAGAGCCTGAAGGGATGACTGACCTTGGTGCTTTGGACAGTAGAGGAAGAGGATGGCGACGAGGACGACACGCCTTCCAGGAGCCCGAGGCAGCCCTCGGTGTCAGTGTAAGCGATCCGGCCCCCTGAGGGATGCCACGCCATACCACACACAGTGAACCCTTTCTCGTGTTTCTGTCTGTAATGTACAAGATCAACATCTTCAACATCACTGCACATACTGTATAGTCTGAAATACCTAGTAGCATGACTTCCTTTCTAGAAACATCCGTAAAAACACACAATATTGTGTACAGTTATATTATGTATAAAGCAATAATGACAATTCTGTCAACACCAAAATCTTCAATAATTTTAAGATGTGAATTTAACCTCTCGATACACAGTTTGGCCTCTACATCCCAAATCAACAGGTTTCCACCAACTGTTCCTGCAGCCAGAAACTTCCCACACGGCGACCAGACTACAACATTAACAACCTGGGAAGAGAACGATTCGGCAAGAATTACTCATAACAATGCACTGCAATATAATGCAAAACTTTAACCACTCAGCACATTATCTCACCTGATACAGTAAGCAAAAGGTTAATACACAGTTGTAATGCTAATAAAGGTTTCCACAATCTATAAATGACCTTTTTCTAATTATATTGCTCTTAACTGTTCCATTGTTGTTTTCTACTGACCTGTGTGATGAGGTCATCACAGAGCGTGCTGACATGTGTCCATGTGTTTCTGTCATACAATTGAACGGTCAAGTCCACCGGTACGGCAAGCAGCTACAAGCACATACATCAAATAAAAATCTTAAATGTCATGACTGTTGTAAGAAACTGGTGAGGGGAGTTACATATGTGCTCATAAAGCACTTACACAGGAAGCAACCAAAGAGATTTTGAAATCTGAATGGGCCTTATATAAAACGTGAAATTGTCAATACCTTTCCAGAATGAGGCTGCCATGCAAGCCTACAGAGAGATTTGGCATTGCTCACATCACTCGACTTCTGGAGAATTTTCCATTGAGCTACTTGAGTCTAAAACACACAACAGGATTCATGAGCTCAACATCAGATCTAAAATACAGAGGGGTTGAAAAAGTCTGAGATCACACTGAACATGTGGGATCCAATTTTAAACTTTTTTTTTATTATTTAAAATTTTAGAACAAAAAAAAATCTGAGATAAAATTAACAAAAATTGTAGTATCCTTGGTTTTTATTATTCTTTCTTGGAATTAATTTAAATAAAATTGTTTTTTTAAATCAATTTTTAAAATTTTAAAATTCTGAAATTAAAAATCAAGTTTGAATTCAGTTGATTTAAATACGTAATTTCAATTATACTGAAAGTATAACTTGTAATAAAAAATAAAGAATGTAATAAAGAAGCGTTTTCTCTAGTGCTCGCTGACTTTTGGACACCATTGTACATGTTTTTCCATTGTATTAACAACTGACGAGGCCTCATACCTGTGACTCAATAGACCACACAGTAACTGATCCATCACAGCTGGAGGAAGCCTGTCAGGAAGTGACATCAGCATTATACAAATGACTAATTATGACCCAAAACATAATATTTAATAGATAAATACTCATCAGATGTTAAACATTAAAAAACACCTTATACCGCAAATGATAATGTATGCAAGAAATGGTAAATGGTAATGTGTGCAATAAATATGAAACTGTGAACTAATTCATGAACTTCATTCGGCCACATTCAGAAATAACAGCTGACCATTAAAAGGAACCATGACACTCACAAGGAACTCATCAGAAGTGTCAAGAGCCACACTGAGGACGGGAGCGTCATGTCCACGAAGGGTCTTCTGCTGACTGCTGTCCACCACCTCCACAATCTTCACAATAAAGTCACTGGAAAACAGAATGCCAAAATTAGCGCCTTCATTCTCCACCATTTTCAGCCCAGCAGAGACTCATATTGGCGCTGCAGATCTTTCTGATCTGAAGTGGGGAAATAAATGAAAACTCATTTCCGACCTCTACAGGAAGAAAAAAAAAAAATCAAATAACCTGTTTGGAGCTCAGCTGCCAGTGCCGCCTGCATCAATATTCAAGCATCGGCAGCAGGATAAAACTGCTCAATCAATGCTGTGACATGCTCGCTGCCTTCATCCATGATGTATCCGCTTAAAACAATCCATACATCCAGAAAACGGCCATTTAGCCAACTACAACTAATCATAAAACAATCGAAGTGGCTTCATTTTCACATTGACATCGGTCAAAAGCACAGAGATGGGCGTATTAAACAATACTTTTAAATTATAATATTAAACAATATTTAACACATATTAATGATCCATGAGATTTTTTTGACACTGATTGTAACTAATAAACCGACTAAAAATTCATATAAAACCATGCATGTTGTATTGTGACTTTTCAGTCATTACTACCAAATATGTGACCCTGGACCACAAAACCAGTCATAAGGGTAATTTTTTCAAATTGATATTTATACATCTGAAAGCTAAATAAATAAGCTTTCCATTGATGTATGGTTTGTTAGGATAGGACAATATGTGGTCGAGATACAACTATTTGAAAATCTGGAATCTGAGGGTGCAAAAAAAAATCTAAATATTGAGCAAATAGCCTTCAAAGTTGTCCAAATTAAGTTCTTAGCAATGCATATTACTAAACAAAAATTGAGTTTTGATATATTTACGGTAGGAAATTTACAAAATACCTTCATGGAACATGACCTTTACTTAATATCCTAATGATTTTTGGCATAAAAGAAAAATCGATAATTTTGACCCATTCAATGTATTGTTGGCTACTGCTACAAATATACCTGTTCGACTTATATGAATTTGAGTTTTATTAAAGGGAAAGCCCCTTGAGATGCTCCATCTCATTTTCGAGGGGGACCTGATCTGTTCTTATCTTATATGTCTGAGAAATAGAGGATAATATATGGTCACCCTGAAACATACACATGCTTTACAACACAAATGTAGGAGGACAAGGACTGAAAGCAAGTCATACCTTGAGCCTGCAGCCACTCTTGACCCACTGTTGTTGAAGGTGACGTGGTTTGCGTTGGTGGTGAATCGAGTGAGAATGCCATCTGGATCTCCCTCTGGGAAAGTGTGAATCTGAACGGTGTTGTTGGAAACTGCTGTAACTAACTTTCCATTCTGTAGGGAAAAATAAACACTGACATTTAAATAACAGTAAAATTAACAGGATTCTGATTTAATTGGCCATTTTCAGATGTTTAACTGGAAAAACTCGCTGTAGCATTATTAATGTGATTATATTATTATAATAGACTGTAAAACACACACACACACACACACAAACAAATGTTAACTTACCTTCAATGCTACAGAATAGACCTTCTCCCCAACATTTATGGACTTGGGATCGTCATCATCTAGACTTTCCCATATGCGGACATCACCGTCACTCCCACAGGTCACTATACACCTAGGACACATCATAAGGTGTTTGAAACAATACATATTATGGTCAACATCAACAACAGGCATCTTATTATTTCCCAGTTGTTAAGTCTGAAATCAAAGGTACGCGAGTGATCTCAAAAGACGTTACTTACTTTCCCTCATCATCAAAGCAGACATCAGTGTGGCCTTCTGAGTGACCGTAACGCATGGGCTTCCTTTCACACGGCATGATGCTCTCAGGAGGACAATCAGAAACAGGACAGAAAATGTCTGCTGGTAAAATTAGTAAACATAAATATTTATAGAATTATAAATATAAATATGTTACATAAATAGTTTTATATTTGGAATTAACTATTTAATATACAGGAATATGCACCTTCCAATTTGAATACATTAAAATGAATTTCTCCTGCTATACTCTGTATCAAGTTCAAATAATTATTTTAAATAATACTTCAGATAATAACTATAATAATTTTTTTCAAATAATTAAGTTACCTATAAAATATACAGTTAAACCAAAAATTATTCAGACCCCAGATATAATGTTCTGAATTTTTTTTTTTTTACTAGTGGGTGCAGGACACTAAAGTTCATTTATGTAAAGTGAGGATAGCAAAATAAAGTAAACTGTGACATATTATACCCAAAAATTCTTCACTACCAGTAAAATTTATACAAATTTGGGACTAAAAATCATTCAGACACTTTGACCTGACCACGTTTTGCTTAAGTGTTTTTTCTTTAATTACTAATGCAGCCTTTTTACACCACAGACCGAACAATATGAAGCATTGCTTGGTAATTGGTTGACCTAAATTGGTATTATCTAATTTTGTACTTAAATTTAACAGCTTAATAAGTTTTGGTTGGTTGTAATCCATTACATACCTTTCTATCAAAGTTATCTGACATTATCAAGATGAATTTGTTCTGACACAGTTTAGCTCGGAGTTCTTGTCATATTTTATTACCATTTTCTAAATTATAGCTAATAAACTGTGATAATGTGAGAAATGTTGAAGGTGTCTGAATAAATTTTGGTTTGACTGTAGTTAAAATTATCACAGTTATACCCAGGGCCGTTTCTAGGCATAGGCCAGCCAGACGGTCGCCTAGGGCGCCACCAGCTGAAGGGGTGCCAATGAGCGCACGTACTGGCACTTTTAGCAGGGTTGTGATAAAGAGTGGCACGGTCACCCTGAAATATGACTGCCGCCCCCACTGGATCCCCCAACATTATTGGGCTAGAGTACTGTCAATCTGACGATGCCTGTATGCCACTAGATCAGAGTGCTGTCAATTGCTGCCTGACTGCTGCATGCAAAGTTTGCATCTGGAGCGCTCAACAACGCCATTAGATCAGTGGGCTGTCAGTGCTTTGGCAAGGTAACACTTTTTTTTTGCCATGCAATAAAGCTAAGTTCAAAGGCCAATTTAAAATATTGGTACAGCAAATAAAGTGCACAAAATCTGTATTTTGTTTAGGCAGTATTTGTGGCACTTTTGTGGCACATTTGTCCAAATATTTGTGGCAGATTTGTCCAAAAGGTGTGCGTTTTTTGCGCCAATGCATTGTTAAAGGATCAGCGTGTCATGTAATATTCCCATATAAACTTTAACATCCAATTAAAAAATATTTGTATAGTAAAATTAGCTAATTCACGAGATCAATCACACACACACACACAGTTAACTTCTCAAAATGAAGTATCAAGGAAAAGAATGTCTATGATCAGGTGTACAAAAGACACTGTTCTCAACAAAAAATGTAATTATGTCTGGTTTGTGTAACTGGTTTGTGATGCAAACATAGAGAGCCTTCACTAAAAGTAAGCAAATTTTATCCCAAGTTTAGACAAATAACTTAATCTTTTAAGCACAAAGAGGTGCATATGTGCCGCTACGTCAGCTAAGTTACTTTACAAGCAAAATCATCAACAACCGCGGAATAAAAACACAAGTCTTCAAATGACTACATGTGTCACAATAATCAAATATAATCGAATAACAACGCAGCGACATATGTTGCATACATATATTAATCAAGCAGTAAGTTACTTACAGCTTTAGTTCGGCGGTTATTCTCAATATTCAGCGCCACACACTCGCTCACATCTCCCGCGCTGACCACAGTGACGTTTAAAAGTGGGACGGACTGTACAACTTTTCTCAAAAGTCATTGGCTGAGTCAGAGTATTAGTCCCACCCTACGTCTGACGTGTCTTGACGTTACAGATACATTAATTCTACATTAAAAATAAACTAAAAATAATTATTTATTATTATAAATGAATCAGTCAGTCAGTCATTTTTAATGGTTACTATTATTTTAAAATGTTCGAGGTGCATGTAAAAAATAATGTTGTCGTTCTTAACAAACAACAAACAAATGGAACTGCCTGCAGCAAAACTGTCTGATATGAGACATACGCATCAATAATGTGATATAGCCTGGGGTTGTACGTTTAGTCCTCTGCAAGAGAATAGACAAATTATCCTCATTGTCTGTTTGCTGAACAATCTGATATGTAATCCAGGAAGCAGCTCTTGTATCTGCTTGTAGACTGAAATGCAACACCAAATATTATGATGATAAGATTAATGGCCACATTGGGGCATGTCATTTCTGCATCATTTAGTTTCTGTCCTTATGTTTGTAAATGTGTGTACAGATTTGACTACATTGCAGAGACCAAACGTCCCCAAAAGCATAGTAAAATCTGAAATCACCTAAATTGTGACAGCCAATGGCCCCCACGAGCAAAACAGTTTAACAAGAAAAAAATTTATTATGCCTTATTGAAAATCTAAAAATGCAGAAAGATTTCTGTGAGAATTAGGGGGAAAAAATAAATAAAGCAACAACAGAAATCAATAGTATAAAATTTGTCTGTATTTTTCTAATTATTAATGCAACATTTGCCTAAATTCTTACAATATTTCACAAAGGTATACGCTATAAATGTATAAGCTCAAGATAAAGATGGTCCACTTTAAATTCATAAAGCAGATTTGATCATCTCAGGAACATTAATATTTAACATCAGTGGGTTTGGCAGATCAATAGTAATGGTTCCTTTCTCAGTCTATTGAGTTTTCCAAGGTGAGCACATGTAGTAAATGTACTAAAGACAATGACCTTTAGCTAAATCATCATAATATTTCTAATAACTAAATCTAAGTTGTAAGAGAGGATCATTCCACATTTTGTTAAAAGTGAGAACATCTCACTTTTAATCTTTTCAATATATGCCATTCAATTCATTTTTTCTATGTACTTCAATGAACCCCAGATTGTCACACAGTAGACGCTTGTGATCAAACATAATCTGAGAGGAGACTTGGTATAGCACAGTGAAACAAATCAATCTCAGTTTAACTGGTTGACTCTATTGCTTGTTTTTTATTGAAAATGTGTAACTACAATATTTGGTTGAATTGCTTCCATACTGCTTGGTTATACTGGACAGATCTATCAAATAATAATATATTGACAAGGTTTTGCAACTCAAACAAAAACGGTTTAGGCACTGTTTAGTTCTAAAATACAAGACAGATAATCTAGCAGTTAGAAAGTGTCAAGTCAGTTTTACACGTCTGCCATCTAGGTGCTATCTGATCAGTACTACAATAGGAAAAACTGCCATTAGATGAAACAACATTCATATCATGAAAGAAATGTCATGACCGTGTCATGACGCGTTTGCACAGGTATTAACATGGCAAATCTAGTAGTAGTTTATCATATTTAAAAAAAAATAATAATATACATTTATAATGCTATACTTTGTGTTACAGCTTATTCACTTGGCGGTAAATTACAAAAAACAAACACTGCTGTGAGAGTGTTCCAAAAAACAGCAAAGGAAGTGGCGGCAAATTCTCTCTTCTGACTGCTTTAAAGGGTTAGTTCACCCAAAAATGTAAATTCTGTCATTAATTACTCACCCTCATGTCATTTCAAACAAACGTAGGAAACAGATACGGCGTGACGCAGCTGACACAGAACAGCATACGTTGTTTAAGTCCAGCGGATACTCTCCAAAATGGCACCAGGGTGATGTGGAGGAGACCAATTGTTGAATAAAGTCGTTATTTTTTTTCTTTTGCGCACAAAAAGTATACTTGTAGCTTCGTATAATTGCGGTTGAACCACTGATGTCACATGGATATTTTACAGATCTCCTTGCTACGTTTCTGGACTTGGGAACATTTCAGTTGCGTTGCTGTCTATGCAGGGTCAGAAAGCTCTCAGATTCCATCAAAAATATCTTAATTTGTGTTCCGAAGATGAACGAAGGTCTTACGGGTTTGAAACGACATGGGGGTGAGTAATTAATGACAGAATTTACATTTTGGGTGAACTAACCCTTTAAACAACATTTTTTCCTTCTTTTAGAAAATCATGGAAACGGTGTAGTGGATTTAGCGTAAATGGGAATACAAAATGTTTTGCCGTCATCTCCTGTTCACCACTTTTGAAGTTTAATCGATTATGACGACTTCCGCTTCTGAGAATGCCAAAAATGGGAAAAGGGTTAATAAATTCAATTAATTTACTGTTTTATCATGAAGATCTAGGGCACAGAACTTTATAATGCATACAAAAGTAAATAAAGTATTAACAGATGAGAAATACAAAACAATAAAAAGACAAATCAAATTCACATAGCCTAGTAGAAAATCTGCCAAAAAACAAAATTAATAGTATAGAAATGTCAACTGATGTCCTGCATATCTTCGGTTTTCACAAAATTGCATTAGAAACATAAAGTGTTTTTGTGTTGCATGGTAACTACCTCCACCATATTGTGTGTTGAATACATTTATTGTGCCTTTCAATCTGTCAAATCAAGCAACATGGAGTTTTGTCTCATTTCTGTCACAGTTTTCAAACAGCACACGCTCCATTACATCTATAGTGGTATTGCCTAAGGAAGTGTCTCAAACTGTAGGGTAAAGGCAAGGCGTCAATGCCCTGATATGTTGTACAGCTACAGATGACCGCTCTGCACATGTGCTGCAGAGAGAAAGGAAAGTTCCTAGGTAGTGGGCGAGAGAGAAGAGGCTCAAAAAATAGGCATGTGGCCGGGTCACTGTAGTGCTTCAACAGGCCCGTGACACTGGGATCTCTGTACATACAAGGGTCACGACCATCAAAGCTAAAGCGCTTTCCGTTTTGCTCTATTCGAGCATGGAGGGAGCGGCTATAGCGTCTGAAGCTAACCGAGAAGAGGTATTCATCCTGGGCAGAGTCTCGGAGCAGAAAGGTCCCCTCTGGTTGCCCTTCCAAAAGCTGCTCAGCTTCGAAACGATCCAGGACACCCCAATAACAAGGGCTGTTGTTGATCTGAAGCAGATCAGGAACCAGGATGTAGTCAGTGGGGGCGCAGCACTGAGTGTCTCCATGTGCAAAAGACGGATCCCAGTCATCCAGACTAGAAGCCCCAGTAGAGCTGATCTCTTCCCATGAAATGAGCTTTGGAGGAGAAGAGGATAACAAGGGACCTTTGGGTTCGGTTTCGATGCTTAAAGAAGGTTTGGTGTGAGTGCCATGTTTCTTGATCAGATGCCAACACTGAGCCAATTCGGATTTCGGAGAAAATGGGCACTTGTCCTCCATGAGGTCGGACACATGAATCTTCCGTTTGGACCAAAGAAGGACGGAGAATGGACGTGAGGAACCAGACTGGTGGTGATGGTGGTAGTGATTGCGAAGAGGGAGACACTGGCCGACGGCGTCTTGAAACTTCTGCCTCAGAGACCGGCGGGACAGGGCTTTCCTGCAAGGAGAGGCCGGATCCGTTTCTCCAGGGATCGTGCAGCTGCACTTTCGCTCTCGACGTCTCCGGGGACAAGAAGCAGAGCGTACAGTCTGGTCGTCCGTTCCTTCCCCCTCTTCCCCTCTGGACGCTGTCTCATGGTGTGACCCACGGGAGCGTTTTTTAATACTGCAGATGTAACTATCAGCGCTCCAGCTCCGCAGGTTCTTGGGCCGTGTATCCGAGTTTTTGGCCTTCCTCTCTGACATTGCTGCAGGCCCTTTTTTGGAAAAGTGCTGCACAGAATTGAAAAATAAATCAAGACTGGCAAAGAAAAATATGAAGAATACTAATAGTATTAATGCTATTATAGTACAAGGCATACCTTATAACAAAATTAACGAATACAGCATATATTTATGCACAGACTATTCATAACTGACTACAGTACCAAATAAAATTTTTATGTTGATTTTTCAGGAAATGAACATAATTCTATTCATATGTTTTAAATTAGAGGAACACATTATTTTATATGAAAAATGAGAAAGAAGAAAGTGTTCCAGGAAACAACATTATTAAAATAATAATTGACTTAATTTAGTTATTTTAATCTACTTAATTCAATTTACATTTAGTATTTTTTTGTTTCAAATTTAATTTAAAAATATTTTACATTTATTAATTTGAAAAAAATAGAACTACCTAAATACAATATGCATTATCAAAATTTTTCTATTCATACATTAATTAACAAAACATGATATGCATTATATAAAATTACTTCTATTTGTGTAATGTATATTTTGTGTGTGTGCAGTATATGTTTATGCAATTTTTAAATAAATAAAAATAATAAATAACTAACATTTAAAGTGGTTTTTCAAATTTAAGTAAACATTACATTTAATAATAAAAAAATGTAAAGTTTGTAAAACTAAAGTTTGTAAAACTGTATCAAACGTTATACGTTATATACAGATCATCTGTGTTAAGGATATACTTCTATACTTTGTATATAACTGCATATCACAACTATATACAAGTAACAGACAGATACAATATAACAACTAATAGACAAAAAAACTCTACCTTTTCAATATCTTTTATATGAATGAAATCCAAATGTATCCTACCTTCAGAATGGATGGAAAATCTGATGTCCTCACAGAGGAGTGATGAATTATTCCATGCCTGGAGTTTGTGCAGTGAGAGCTCGGCATGAACTGAAGGGAGGAAGCACATCCCTCCTATTTAAAACCTCTCAAGTATCAATTCCTCAGAGGAATACTTGCCCTTCACTGGACGGAAGGGGTACTTTTGTCAATGGACAGTTAACCTATCATATCCAACGATGAATATGCTGTCCTGAAGAAATGACATTGAGAATTTTAAATGAGTATACGATGTATAATCTATATCAGTATTAGGCTATCATATCTATTATAGCTGTTATATTATTATAGGCTTTTTTTACTTGCAAAATAAGTGCAAAAATGTGTCTATCCCTTAAATAAGCCACAAGCCCACAACATTAAAAGCTTTTAAAATGTATTAGCTCTTACTGTGAACTTTGACTGACCATCAATGAATCAATGAGCTAAATGTAGTTAGTCAATAATAACGGACATCTATTTACGAGGGCAACCTTGTTAGGAAGGAAATGGGAAATCTCTGAACAGACACTGAGAGCTCTACTTCATTGATTTATTGATTGATATGTGTCCTACTTTAATTTGGGAACATCCGGCAAACATCTGCAAGCACAAAGGCAATTTTTGACACCCATTTCAGATGCTGGTCATGGAGTCCATTCTTGGTATCACCCAGAAAGTATCAAATATCAAGAGTAATATCATGCATTTCCGGCCTGCAAAATGGATTATAAAATAAATTCAATAATTCATTATGGCTGTGAAGTCATTAGGTGATGTCATTCTGACATGTTAAAATATTTTACTCTCATTTATTTAATATCACAGGCACGCTACTGTATAGCTATGAATTATTCAGAAGAACACTGTGCATCTTGTTTTCTTACATTTGCACTGTAATCAGTCTCTCTCTCTTAAGTGTGTGAGGCCAGCAGGATGGCATCCAAGAAATTGAGTGATTAATTATCTTGCGATCTGTTAAAAGTGGTTGATCGGATCAATGTGTAGAGGCACAAATGTTTCAGTTGATCCACTTAACCCCCTTTCTTGCCTTACAGATGGCATAGCAATAAAGAACCGTTGTATTCAGTCCTTTCTCTTATAATATTCTTTTCCCTTCTTGTAGAATTTAACAGACCTTAAAAAGTATAAATTGTCATAATTCTCACCCTCATGTTATTCCAAACCTGTAAGAATTTCCTTCTTCTGTTGAACACAAAAGAAAATATTTTGAAAAATGTTAACAACCAATCAGTTGCTGGTAGCCATTGATTTCCTTTTTTTTTTTTTTTTGTCCATATGTAAGTCAATGGCTACCAGTAACTGTTTGGTTATCAACATTCTTCAAAATATCTTAAATTCCACACACAGACCCCAAAACTTGCTACATGAAACACACACACAAAAAATCTAATAACTTTATCATTTTAAGTAAAGGAACAAACATTTCCCAACATTACAATATTATAATTGACAACAGCGTAAATTAACTGGTAAACTGTCAAACAATACATCTATAATTATTTATGCCCCAGTGCATGTTGGGAAGGGGGTAACAGGACTACAAAACCACAAAAAAAAATTCAACTTACCTGCTTAGCTTATCTGACTCTGTTGGTTTGGCCTAAAATGAAAAACAAAACAAAACAGTGTGTTAGAATAAAAAAGATGCATTAAGGCGCATTACTTGCATTCCAGGAATTTAAAAAAAGCTGCAATAAATAATTGACATTATTCAGCATTATTTACTTTTATTTATCATTTCAAAGTGTATTCTTACAGTGAATTTTATCACTTGGCAGACAGCATCATTTCGAATCTTCCTGCCCCATAAATTACCAGAATTTTACTGCTTCTATTATATACTTAAACTAAATTTGGAGTCTCACCAGACCACACAGGGCAGAAGTGAAGCATGTTTAGCTGGAAGAAGTAACAGGATCAGACAACTGGGAGAAGAATCTCCTGTATCACATATGTGCACAAATCTGTAGGCTACTGTATATCTGTATGCTAGAGAGAAATCATCTTCAAGCAGAAAGAGGACAGTAACTCAGTATGCCCATTAACATGGCACAGTTTATCAAAAAGAGGGAACCTTGCCAAGCAAGTCTCAGATATGCCAGCTATTACTGTGCTATCGATCTGATGCACAGCAGAGCAACCATGGACATCATGAATTTTTCATTTGATTGTGTTGTCAAATTGTAAGACTAAGGCCATACAAGCTTCACTCTCATTTTATGAGTGTACACACTTTTTTTCAGTGTACAGTCTCAACACTTCCCTAAAGACATGTTTATGGTAATACAGAAGTTTAAGGCTCTCAGTAAAAGACTCCTGCAGCCATAATGATTCCATTGTCTGCACCGGTTTGCAGCGTGTCTGGCTGATAATATCGCATAACCATCATTCAAGTGTAGATGCACTGATGTTGCTTCAGAACGGTGGCTCTTTGAGTGATGGAAAGTCTGTAATTAAATCAGTGGGAAGTCTCTGGCTCCATGGCTCTTGTGTTCATGTTCTCTCCATTGATCTGTATCAGTGGACGGCTTCTGTAACGGCTGTTGCAGCTGAGGTGCTCTGGGTAGTGTTTGTCTGCATGTGTTATGGTGCTTTGAGAGAAATCAAATAGCCTTGGTTTGCTATAAGTTATTTTAAAGTCAAAATGTGTCCGTTTTGAATGTTAAAATACTGTCTAATTTGCAGACAAGTGAGTAAAGCATTTGTAAACTGATTTGTCTCTATGGCACTATACATTACTCTATTTGTATTTGCAGCTCAGCCCAACATAGTGACACTGGCTCAACCAATAGCTTGTTTTTGGAGGCGGGGTTATCTGTTTGATCGACCAATGGCAGATAGGGATGTGTTCTGGAAACCTGTTTGAAGACAAACATTTTTAGTACTTTAATCTCATAGACATTTTACACTTTTGACTTGAGCCAGAAAGCAACCACCTAGAACACCCTACCAACACATTTAAGAACATTCAGTAAAAAACCTCTACAACTGGTTCGCAAAAACAGCTAGTCAAGCTTATTTTTGCAATTCTGTACTGCAAATGCTAATTTTTTTTTTTTAATTACTGAATTAGGTTGAGATCTACTTTGGGGATATAATTAGTTCAAATTTAATTCATTTAAAATATACATTTTAATTGGCTAGTAATACAGTCACAGGCTAGTGATGGTGCTTTGAGAGAAATCAAATTGCTTGAAGGTCTGCTATACATTATTTTAAAGTCAAATGTGTAGTTTTTCAATGTTAAAATAATTTATAATATGCAGAGACATCTAAAGCATCTGAAGATTGATTTGCCTCCAGAGTGCTATCAAAACATTTCTCAATATATCGACATTGGCTCAACCAGTGGCGTACACTCTAAAAAATGCTGGGTTGTTTCAACCCAACTTTGGGTAAAATATGGACTAACCCAACTTTTGGGTTAAAAATTTAATGTAAAAATTTAACCCAACAGCTGGGTTGGTCCATATTTGACCCAAAGTTGGGTTGAAACAACCCAGCATTTTTTAGAGTGTAAGTTTGGAGGCAGGGTTTTCATTTTTACATTAAATTTTTAACCCAAAAGTTGGGTTAGTCCATATTTGACCCAAAGTTGGGTTGAAACAACCCAGCATTTTTTAGAGTGTAAGTTTGGAGGCAGGGTTTTCTGTTTGACTGACCAATGGCAGACTGGGAAGTGTTTGGGAAACCCATTTGAAGTCAAACAATGTTGGTACTTCAATATCACAGAGATTTTGCACTTTTAACTCGAGCCTATATGCAACACCCTAGCAACCACACAACCACAGCAACACATTAAAAATACCCAATCAAAACAAAGCTAGTTTTTTTGTTTGTTTTTTGCAATTCTGTATTGTAAATGTATTAAATAACTTACATGGGTTATTTTAATTACTGAATAAGTTTGAGGAACTGAATTAGTTTTAATTTAATGAATTTAAAATATACACCTCTCTAGCTTGCCTCCTAATTTTCCATAAACCTGCATTGTATATTATGAACGTTGTTGTTTTTTTTGACGATTGCTTCTAGTTTCACTAGCAATTTGTCCTTAAACATCATATTAATTATTTTATGTACACACGTGAAACTGGACAAGAACCCTATATTGGTCTGTTTTAATAAACCTGTTCTTGTAATAATAATAATAATAATGTTAAGGCCAATATTTGCTGTCTCATTTTTCTGTCCGTGTACAGTCATTAAAGACAAACAGACTGTATTTCCATGATTTGTATCTTCCACTCAATGTAATGATCCATGGTTTAGTCATGTGAACTAGTATATCAGCTTTCTGCAGGCATTTTTGTGCTCTCAGCCTCTCTATTTCCCGCAAGCTTCATTCAATACCTGCTGTCTCTCTGCTTCCCTTTTCATGCAAGTTATTGAGCTTATTAAGGATGCCTGCAGCATTTTTTAAGCAGGAACAGGAGACACATTTAGGAATTACTATTGTCACAAGTGCTTTGTCTATACCATCATTATTTCATTAAACGTGTGCACCATATTGACAAGCCACACCAATAAGCCTTGTTTGCTCATTTTGTTTGCAAATTAATTACATATTGACAAGGCTCATCATTAAGGCTTATTTGCTCATTTGTTTGCAAATTACATTTTTAAATGTTCAGGAGGGCATTCTTAAAATAAGAGAAATCTATTAATATACTGTATAGATAGATAGAGAGAGAGAGAGCGAGAGAGACAGACAGACAGACAGAGAGAGATTTTTTTTCTTTTTTCTGCTTTGTGGTCTGTTTTGATTTAATATTTTAATGCTTACAGTACATGGATGCGACTTGGGATCATTGGAAGGTGTTTTCGTCTCAAATTTCTTGTTAGTCCTGTCTGTACACTCATATCCGGCAGATATCTATTGAAAGTTACTTAAAAACATTTGAAGAGATGATACATTTTTTTTGTTTAGACACTTGAGAAAATCAATAAAAGAAGGAAGAGAGATGAATTCCAGTAACTGCTGCTGAGTGTGTCTGAGTATGCAGTTTACACAGCCTGTCCTTAGAAGAAGTCAAGACAAGAAACCAAGGGTCAAGGCTGTGCTGGTTAGAATGGCCTTGTTAACCCCATGCAATACAGGATACTAGAAAGCAGTCATTTAAAACTAGATAGTAACAAGACCATAAGTCTCTCTAACCGCTGGTCAAAAGAATATGTATTCTGACTGATAAATTTTTTTGTAAGCAATGTATAAATTAAAACATTTATTTTAGCCAAGCAATCATTAATGTCCGTAAAAACAATATATATAATATAATTTACATTTTTTTTAATAATAATAAAAAAAGTTACATTGTATCCACATAAATTCCATATCAATTTGTCAAGAGGTCATAATGTGGTAACAAACATAAACTGAAGTAACTATTTAGGAATTAGCCTTAGAAATGGTTTGGTAAGGGTTTGAACAGTGGCAGGCACCTTTTTTGATTTCAATCCTGACAGTCTTGTCGAACCAGACAGTGTTAGGTTTTCATATTCAACACATCTAAGATCACAGAACCAGTTTGTAAACTTTATATTTATCCTCCTAAACAGCTTTTCCTAGACGGATACGAACGTCATTGCGCCACCGCGCCCTCGTTAAGCGCCGCGCCACGTCATATTCCACGCACGCAGACAGAGAGAGGCGGGAGCGATACCAGCAAACCGGCAAGCCCCGCCCTTCATTTGATATATATTTGTGCTGATTGGTCAGAGGTACTTCGAGCCAGTCTGTGATTGGACAATTGAGACGTCGTTAATAACAGGACCAAACACAGCAAACAGTGATTGGATGAAGGGCGGGACTTATCGGGTTGGAGGAAAAAAATAATAACGCAGGAGGAAGTGTGTATGTCATGCTGGAACACTGAAGATCTCTGTAACTGGATTCATTCAAGCGGTCAATATCCATATGTCTCCGTAAGTAAATGACAAATTGATCTTAGATAGGCTACATGAATCTAATACAATTTGATCGCGAGCTCTGTTGACATTTGATTGAACATACGGATGGTATTTTGGGAATTAACAGATTGAGAATGGAGGTTGATTTCGTCCCTAGGGAACTGCAGATTGAAATCAAAAATATGAAATTAATCTAATCAATTCCTGGACGTAATATTGTGTACTATTTCTACACTGCATTGTGACCTTTGCCTTGTACAACTGGACGGTGTACTATGTCATACTTCTGGATTTATGGTTTGTAATAATAACACACCTCGAAAAGAAAGATCTGTAAGGTGTGTCTGGTGTTATTTTAGTATCGAGATACTATTTTAGTTTTTATTAATAAATGTATCCATTTGTATATTTTTTATTGTTATTAGTTTTATTTGGATATAGTTTTATTAATTTTTATTTCAGTATTATTTTAATTTACTAATTTAAATTAAACTTTAATATTTAAATAAAGTTAAACTAAAGGAAAATGAAAAACGTTTCCTTGGCAGCTAGCTGAATTAAAATTAGTTTTAAAATATTTTATTATGATATTATTTTTATTTTATTACAGTCAATGTTTATTTCAAGTAACAAAAAAGTTTTTTTTATGGTTTAAGTTTTAGTTAGCTGTAATAACGTACTATGCCAACAGAAGTTTGACTTTGAATTGTAAATGTTTAAATGATCAAAGTCCAAATAAATTGTTGCCAGTAGTACACATTTATTGCCAGGGATTCCTGTTCGTTGATAAATTTGTATAAAATGTCATTTGATTATAGGGCCTCTGGAATGTTGCTCGACGAAACTCCCCTGTTTGATCCTTCTCTGCTCCAAGAGCTGGACTGGAGCAGCAACACCGTCTCCTTCTCGCCCCCTATTTCTCCCTCTCAGCCCGGAGAAGGTCTGGTCCTCCGTCCTCTCTGTACTGCTGACCTAGACCGAGGTACTGGTTACCGTTCAGCACTCTGCCCACTCATGTTCAGTTCTTCAAACAAACATGATAAACATATGTTGGTCTTTCTGCCTTTTTAGGCTTCTATAAGGTCTTATCACAGCTCACAGTGGCTGGGGATGTTACAGAAGAACAGTTCAAAGGTACTGCATGTTCCTAATGCAAATCACCCCACAGTTCTTCATCTCACAGTATAAGATACTCACTTTTTTTTTTTTTTGTCTCATCTGTCAATCAACAGCTAAACATGTGGCAGTGATGTTATTTGTGCTTTTATAACTGTTATATTTTAAAATTGATGTAAAACCATTGAATGACAAGTGGGTGAATGGATTGTAAATGTTACATTAAAAATCAGTGATAAATCTCAAGTTTATGCATGTATTTCAATGAAACTGGATTATCGTTCTAAATCTATCCACAACCTACAGTCCTGTCATAAACGGTCATATCTTTACACCGGGGATTGATAACACTGAAAACACAAGATATAAAGTAGCCATCTTTTATTGAGCAGTGGCAAACGCATCTTTCCTTACCTCAGTCTGAATTCATTTCCCCATTTTCATCCTAGCTTTTCAAGACTGATTCATCCTACCATTTCATTTCTACGGCAGTGACAGTCCCATTCTTTGATCCCCTCCCAACCCAAATCCGTCCAACAAAATAACAGTAATTCAAGTATCAAAAGTGCATTATTGCAATACTGTCCCGCTGCAAATGCAAAATGCTTTAAATACTATAAAACTGCAAAAAATTTCAGTGCATATAGCTCAAAAAGGAAAAAAATATCAAATCTTCCCCAGTTCCAAGGGTCACGAGGAGCAGTCTCTCCCTCCCAACCCCTGTACAAATATTTACATTTTTAATCCCAATAAAAATGTAAAAAGAAAAGTCCACTGTGGTTAAGCACTTTTTTTTTTTTTTTTATTAAAGCCTTTCCTTCATTTTGTGCTGCTGTAACTTGCATACTCCCGAAATCTTCATCCTCTTCTAGTGTTCGCTTTAAACTTCCTGTAGGGAAAGACGGATGATATTAGGAACGGCCACAGTATGTATAATGACCCTAATGACCCTAGTAACTAAAGTAGAAATTACAGCTCTCAGTTAGTACAATTAAGCCAGTTATTTATCATCATTATCATCATATTACATTTATTCATCTAGCAGATGCTTTTATCCAAAGTGAGTTACTAACATAACCATTAATCAAATGGAGCCAAGAACAAAAGCAGATTCACAATGCAAAAAATAAAATAAAAAATTGACCATAAGAGTACAAGCTATAAGCGAGAGATACAATTCTGCACTATTTCATCAAGATTAAAAAAAAAAACTGAAATCTAAAACAAATGTTGTAAATGCTACAAGTGAATTGAGGCATCACAACACTATAACACTATACATTTTGAAAACTGCTAAATATTTAACAGTATTAATTGTAAGGGTTTTTAAAGATTAATTTTGACGGCAAAGGAAATCTCAATGAGCAAATACACTTAAATATATTAAATATACAATTCAAAAAAAGCAAAAAAGTACCATGGTACCAATTAGGGCTGCACGATAAATCGAAATAATCGAAATGGCGCGATTCGACAGAAGCTGCGATTGTCATGCGTATCTTTCAGTGAAGCACGGATATGTCTCAGAGTAGTCAGTGCAATTTGGGAAAGAAATCAATTACATCTGTATGTGGATGTGTGTAAATATTCAAATGTAATCCCCTTTGTAATCGTTAACATTTTCATAAGTAACTGTAATTTAATTACACATTTTTTCTTTGTAACTGTAACTGATTACAGTTACATTTATTTTGCAATTAAATTACGTAGCGCCGTTACATGTAACTAGTTACTCCCCAACACTGTGAACGTTTCTAAATGTCCGCAGTCAACATCAAGCACTTGCTTTGAAAGTTATTCAGTTTTCTGTCTAAAATGTGTTTTCACTTCACATAACTTGCTATAGAAACAGAAATCATGTCTGATCACAAATAGAATGTGTGGTTTACATTGTCAGCCACAAAAAGTAACACTGTGGCCTGTCTAAGAGAAAAGACAAAACATTTTGTTTTATAGAAGAAGGGCTTACATACTTGAATGTTTTCTAATGTAAAGATTTCTATACAAGTTTTTTTTTTTTGAAGAGTGAAAATTGTTTCAAACCCATTTTGTTTCCAAATATACTATTTAAAAAACAGTTTGAGGCACATTTCCCTCTTTTACTTAAAATGTTAATGCTGTGTTTTGTGCTTTATTCTCAGTTTCTCTTGCAGGTACTCGTCTTCAACAGAAATCAGTAATAGAAAAAAGTTTTACATTTATGATGCTCATGTATTTTTTCAATTGTGGCTTTAGTCTTAGCCACTGGTGATAATCATTAGTTATGTGTAAAACCTAGATGAAGGAAAATAAATTATTTTAAAATACATCCTAATGCGATGAAAGCATATCTTTGTAAACGAAATGCCTTTATTTTTGTACTTTCACTGAGAGCCGGCATTCAAATGCTTTGTCTCATCTGTCAATCAACAGCTAAACATGTGGCAGTGATGTTATTTGTGCTTTTATAACTGTTATATTTTAAAATTGATGTAAAACCATTGAATGACAAGTGGGTGAATGGATTGTAAATGTTACATTAAAAATCAGTGATAAATCTCAAGTTTATGCATGTATTTCAATGAAACTGGATTATCGTTCTAAATCTATCCACAACCTACAGTCCTGTCATAAACGGTCATATCTTTACACCGGGGATTGATAACACTGAAAACACAAGATATAAAGTAGCCATCTTTTATTGAGCAGTGGCAAACGCATCTTTCCTTACCTCAGTCTGAATTCATTTCCCCATTTTCATCCTAGCTTTTCAAGACTGATTCATCCTACCATTTCATTTCTACGGCAGTGACAGTCCCATTCTTTGATCCCCTCCCAACCCAAATCCGTCCAACAAAATAACAGTAATTCAAGTATCAAAAGTGCATTATTGCAATACTGTCCCGCTGCAAATGCAAAATGCTTTAAATACTATAAAACTGCAAAAAATTTCAGTGCATATAGCTCAAAAAGGAAAAAAATATCAAATCTTCCCCAGTTCCAAGGGTCACGAGGAGCAGTCTCTCCCTCCCAACCCCTGTACAAATATTTACATTTTTAATCCCAATAAAAATGTAAAAAGAAAAGTCCACTGTGGTTAAGCACTTTTTTTTTTTTTTTTAGTAAAGCCTATCCATTTTGTGCTGCTGTAACTTGCATACTCCCGAAATCTTCATCCTCTTCTAGTGTTCGCTTTAAACTTCCTGTAGGGAAAGACGGATGATATTAGGAACGGCCACAGTATGTATAATGACCCTAGTTTCATACATAACTAAAGTAGAAATTACAGCTCTCAGTTAGTACAATTAAGCCAGTTATTTATCATCATAAATTTACATTTACATTTATTCATCTAGCAGATGCTTTTATCCAAAGTGAGTTACTAACATAACCATTAATCAAATGGAGCCAAGAACAAAAGCAGATTCACAATGCAAAAAATAAAATAAAAAATTGACCATAAGAGTACAAGCTATAAGCGAGAGATACAATTCTGCACTATTTCATCAAGATTAAAAAAAAAAACTGAAATCTAAAACAAATGTTGTAAATGCTACAAGTGAATTGAGGCATCACAACACTATAACACTATACATTTTGAAAACTGCTAAATATTTAACAGTATTAATTGTAAGGGTTTTTAAAGATTAATTTTGACGGCAAAGGAAATCTCAATGAGCAAATACACTTAAATATACAATACTGATAATTCAAAAAAAGCAAAAAAGTACCATGGTACCAATTAGGGCTGCACGATAAATCGAAATGGAATCGAGATCGCGATTCGACAGAAGCTGCGATTGTCATGCGTATCTTTCAGTGAAGCACGGTTCTGTGATCAGCAGTAAATCTCCATCCAAAGGCCAGAGGGCGCTAATATACTACGTATCACTATTAGAAATGATTAATATATTCACAAACTGACTGTTTGGCCATAAAAGAATGTTCTCTTACCTGGCATCCCAGCTTGGATGGAGAAAGACCTGCCCAACTGAATGGGTGACATCATCTTGATGGTAAGCTTTGCAAGATATATTGCTTCATATTCCTTGATGAAAACGGAAAGAACATCCATTTATTATGTATACATGTATATAAAACAGCTATAGCACTTAATGCTGAATTAATTATTAATGCTGAAATTACTTTAAAATCATACCTGTAGCTGATGAACAAAGCCTACATTGGGATTAATGCAAAATCGTCTCTCCTGTACATGACTAAACGCATCCCTGTAAGAAAGTAAATATATGACACGATCTGCAAACTTCAAGACAAACCATATTATTATGTATTCATATTTTTGGACATGTTTCTCCACTAATAATATTACCTGTATTTCACACCAAATGTCTCCATAAGGTAGGCAATAACTAAGGCAGCGCTGGGAGAAAAAAATAATTTTTTAATTATGTAAAATTAAATCAAGAGATTTGAGATATCATTTTATAAATGACTTAAAAAATAAAAAAAGAGACAGTAAAAATAATTTTTTTATAACCATTAAAAAAAGATGATTACGGACTTTAGTTTTAGCATACCTTCTTGATATCCCTGCATTTCCATGAACAAGTACCTTTCCTGCAACACAAAAATGTGCAAGACATTACACAAATTGGATGAGATACAATAAGTAAATACAATTAATGTTACCGACAATGACAATCCATTTTCTTTACAAGAAACTTATTTTTACCCAGCATCAGAACAGAGAAAGTGCTAAATATAGTATTAAAAATAGAGATCAATATGGAGAAACATTCATTACCCCCCGTCTCTAAACATCCATCAATAAATTCTTTAGTCTATAAAGAGAAAAACAGGTTATCATAATTAGATAAAAGAATCGCAGACCAAATAATGTATTAATAATATAAAATATATATACTGTACATATATAAAAAAAGGTCAGCTTACCATTTGGAAATATCTAATAATATTTTCCACAGGGTTATCTGCTATATCTAAAACAAGGTACCTACATACAAGTAAAAAAGTAAATTAGCTGTTAGAAATAGTGGAGCTTTATACTGAAGTGCCACACAGAACAAACCAGAAATCAAAATACCTAAATTTATGGGGAAAGTTTGGCTTTATAAAGTTGGCCTCAATGTCTTGTCTGACACACACAATGTGAGTTATCCCCTGCTTCTCCAGCATTGAGAGCTGAAAGAGAAGATGAATTATTACAGGAAACCCCAGGCATAGATAACTTTCATCAAGATACCCAAGAACAGATCATCTCTACTGTACCTTACTCTTCACAGCAGCTGAATACGGGCCAAGAAACAATCCTGGGAGGATTTCCTAAATCATTACATCAGACAGTTTTAGTAAAAGTGATCATTTGTTGAGAATGAGGTATGAAATGTGTCTATTAAGATTTTGACACAACAAATATAATGTATACAAAAAAATTCTATTGAAGGTGGTGGAAAAAAATTCTCACCATTGAAAAAATGTCTACTGAAAGTCTGTACTAACACAACAATGTACAAGTATTTACTGTACCACAAGTACTATATCAGTACAGAAGCCATATCAACAAACAATGTGCAAAGTTTATGTTCATTATCACTCACCTGCATCTCTCTTCTCATTGTATATGCCCAGTCCTGCAGAAATGAGATTACAAATTCTGATTATCAGTTTTTACAAGCATTCTTACAGTAATAGTATTACCTCTACTATAGAATCATAAACTGCAGCACAACACAGGAATAAAACTCCTTGTTATCAGCATCTACCTACATATGATCAAGACTAGACCAATAATCGGTTTGACAGACATTTATAAACAATATTTACTTTTTTTTTTTTTCACTTAATCACTTCTGTAATTTTAGTGTTCAACTTAGACCAAAACAGAGTATGAAAGTAATGATGGACTGGAGTGGTGTGGATTACTTGTGGATTATTGTGATGTTTTTATTAGCTGTTTGGTCTCTCATTCTGATGGCACCCATTCAATGCAGAGAGTACATTGGTGAGAAAGTGATGTAATACTAAATTTCTCCAAATCTGTTCTGATTAAGAAACAAACTCATCTACATCTTGGATGGCCTGAGTGTGAGTAACTTATCAGCAAATTTTCATTTTTGGGTGAACTATTCCTTTAAGTTAAAAGTCTTGGGGGTGGGGAGTATATTGTCAACTAAACGGGTTAAAATATTTTTAGTTAACTATACTCAGTATTAGTATCGTAAAGCAGGTTAGTGATGAATGATTTATTTGCAAACAAGTCTAAAAGCATACATAAAAGCAAATAAAATCGGTTATGCATATGAATTATCGGATTATTCAAATATTATCCCCAGTATCATCATAAATACTACCCATACTACTTTTCCTGACTGTGCTTGTTGTCTTTTGCAATGAGATATGCATGACTTTGACTTCTGAGTTGTTGTTATTCTAGTATACTGCTACTGGATGCACATGCTAACTTCTCAGAGCAACGAGTTAATTAAAGAGCTTTATTATATATTAAATATATCAGCTCAAACCGCTGTATTTATTCATGTTTTTACACACACTAGTCAAACATGTACTGCTTTGAAACAGATAGATTGAAGAATGGCTGTAATCCAGTAGTTGTTAGCACTGCGCTAATATGTTTATAACATACCAGCTGCTCTTCTTTGGCGGCGGGCAGGGACGGGAACTGGAGTTTATTCCCTTCGTCCATGCTGCGAGCGGTATTCCAGCTTTCAATACGTTCACGTCCCCTTTGATGGGTTGAATATAAAGACGAACTAAGTGCAAATAAAGTTGAGTTTGTGGAGGAGCTCCGCACTCACGCACGCCATACTGCTTCT